>NC_049995.1:13059542-13239223 GCF_000003815.2 Branchiostoma floridae
ACAACAAAGAAAGAATTAAGCTAATCAAAATCCAAAAAGAAAAGAAATCTTGTAAAAAATTTGTCGTTTTTTTTTTGGTGTTGTTCAAGAAAATGAAACAATTGGAGAAATATGGCGAACATTTTCAATCTAGCAGAGACAAAACATGTCTAATACATGTTGAAAAACAAAGTAATTACAAACTTTTCAGCGCCATACTACCAGCAGTCTCTAAGCCCTAGCTACAAGAAAATATGTTGATACATGTTGAAAAACAAAGTAATGACAAACTCTTCAGTGCTATACTACAAGCAGTCTCTGGGTCTAACAGTGCTGGTACATGAAAAACTTCAATTAACGCCTCATTTCCCGAAGCTATGCATGGAGACGTCTTTGCTACTTTGTAACAAATTAACAGTCGTCGAAAGTATCACTTTGAGACTCTCATTAAAACACGCTGATTCTACTTAGGGCCAAGAGATGTCTGAGCATGTTCTTCGGGGACACAATGACGAAAATCAATACGTCTAAGAGAGTGTCAGACGAGGGTACTAGATATTAGATAGTTTTAAAGATTTGGTAACAGTACCTTTGCTTTGGCGTTTTATCAATAACCGTCAGCATTCGATATGCAAAATAAAGTGGTAAAATCTCCTCAGGTCCTAATGTAGATGTCTAGATAATAGTATTGAAGCAAAAAATCTAGCTCTTATTTCTTGAAAGATATGTTGGATGGCTAGACTCTAAATATACAGTTAGGTGTCTGCACTGGGAAAAGGCTAGGGGTATACAAAATTTCGTAAAACGTAGCACGCAATGCGAAATGGTGTGATGCAAGATAAAAAGTTGAGATCTTGTTGGGGCTCTTAATTAATATTCTTCCCAGTTTCCTATCACGAGTTCTAAAGGTGGTATCTCACTGCACCGCACTCATGCGGTGCTACGGGGTTCGAAAGATAATCAACGAATTTCAGAGATAAATAACGGATTTTCGCTTTGTGCATTTTATTGTCTTCTAAGTCATGCTTTTACGTAATAAGTAAAATCAAAATCATAAAAACAATCAGGTAAAATGACACAACAGTGCCACAGTGAACGAACCCCGCAGTGCCTCACCGGTGCCCGAATGTGCAGTGAGATACCACCTTTATTCTTCCCAGTTTCTTATCACAAGTTCTAAAGGGTTTCCACAGATTGGAGGACACGAACTAGGCCTATCTTTACCTTGTCACATATATAACCGCATCGCAACGAGCTCATTAAGCCGATAGCTTTCAAACGGAGATCCAAAGATCAAAGAGCTCTGAGAACAGAAACTTCGTGCCTCCGGCCTACACAAGGGACGCCCGTCTGTGTTCATTAATGTCCTTCTCTCACACCAGGCTAATTTGATTCTCGGTACAGACGTGTAACCGACAGAAATACTCGCCGAATGAGGACAAGTGGAAATTTGATCTACAGAAATTCTAAATGTGTGATACATTTATGCATATTTCATCTATTTAGGTCTCGCTTTATACGATGCAGAAACTTTATTATCATCTTGTGTAACAGAAGCAGTGTGAACGAAACTCGGAGTAATGTTCAGTGGCCCTAACACAGAGCATTCATTATCATTAAGATTCATCTATTCGTATTCTAATAAATACCTGTTCACTGTGTTTCTGTAATATTGATTCGCTGTGAATTTTTATATTATATTTTTTATATTTTTGTACATTATTGCATAAGTTAGTAACTAATTAAAACAGCAGGGAGTTTCAGCATATGGATTGAATTTGTTCACGGGCCAGACAAGATTTTGGTACCAAAATGATTTTTTTAATCTTTATGCAAAACGGAGATATAGTTTTGGGTATGTAGGTCTGTGTGTCTGGGTTTCCGGATTTTTGTAGTCAACATAACTTATGAGCCTCTGGATGGATAACAATGATGTAGGTAGGTGTCGGGAAGACAAAGTTCAAGGTGAATTTTGGTCCCCCTAGTATGTGATCTTGGTACTGCGGCAGAACTTCTGTTTTTATATCTTTGACCTGGATGTACTATAGTCTTCCTTTTTTGGTGGCAGATACTAGTAGCTTGTGACGTAATAAGGGAGCAGTGGTGTATGTTTGGGCCCCCTAGCAGCTTGTTTTTGTATCTACAGCAACAAGCCTTTGATCAGTGTTACCCAGCTTACATGGGTAGCTTTTATTTAATGCAACCACGTGACCAACTGACGTCATCCGAATGGACCTCCAGTTTGACACTTGATGTACTATAAGGGATAGGATTTTAAAAAAATCAAACATCAAAATTTTAATAGAAACTTAGGTGAAATTCACCAGAGACATCCCATTTGAGGCAGTGGTTACATCTAATGAGTATCAATGAGACCAATCTACATGAATGTCAGTTTGGGCCATGCGCCAATGAGCAACATAAATATATATATACTTTTCCCGTTTATGGCATTCAAGATTGACTTACTTGAACTCAGGATTAGAACAATCAAACATCAATATTTCAATAGAAACTAGGTAGAATTCACCATAGATATCCCGTTCGAGACATCGGGTACATCTAATGACTTTCAACGAGACCATTCTACATGAGGCTGGGTCAGTTTGGGCCAATGAGCAACATAAATATATATTTTCCCCTGAAATCCTAGTCCAGACTTTTGTCCTAAAGCGCCCTTGGGGAATTTCACGGCATTCATGTTCATTATCCGAGAAGGGAAAATCCATAGTCACGGTCATCCACTGACCTTTGTTACATCCAGCTATCTTTGGAAAATTAAGACCTTAGTCGATGATAAACTCGTCACTATTCGGAGAGTGGCCCCGAAAGGGCATCGCAGTCGCCAGCACGGCTTTTCTCGATAATTACATACCTCACGGTTGAACTTATAATTAGAGGATCAAAGAAGAGGAAACAACTGAGAGAATGGATAGTGGTACCCGGAATAACTTTGTGTAAGGTGATTGGCAACGCATGAAATCGCAGAGCTTAAAAAATTTAAAAGATGTTCACCGATGGTATAATGGATTCTTTTGTGTTTGCGTCGTCTGAAGAACTTAAAAGAATGCGTATATCGTAGTTGAGATCCCTAGCACTTTCGTTTGAAGCTCCAGATATCTAGAATATTTTAATACTTTTCTTAATAATTGACCAATTTGCATGATTTGCAAGAAGTAGGCCTAGGTGAATACATATCTGTGCAGTGAATTACTCAGTAAGACACCTGAAATACCAAAATCAATATTTGGGATTACAGACCTTGGAATACTTGGATACCGGGCTCGTTCTCATTTAAATGTCGAAATGCTGTCGCCTGACTTTAACCTTCAAACACCCGAGTGGGGTCCATTTGGACCCCAGGCATACATTTTGAAGTACCATTTGTACATTTTTAATCTGAAGAAAAATTCCTTCCGTGACTTTGTCAGCCAATATCTTCTATATCTTCACCTAAGTTTTTATGAAGATTGGTACAATACTGTGGAAGCTATCAAGAAAGTCCGTGATCAGTCCGCCTGGGGTCCAAACGGACCCCAGCAAAAAAGTGCAGCTTTTGAAACCAACTTTTGAGTCTAACTCCCTAACTACTTATCGTATCACCACCAAACTTTCAGAAGATAATAAACATGTAAAACTAAATCCTCATAAAAACTTCTGTGTCATCACCATGTAATATGACGACATTATGACATCATTTAGCTAATAAGGGCGGCCATTTTGGATTTTGACTAATGACGTCATGAAATTAGCATAAATTATAAATTTTGAATCATAAAAATAGCATTGAATTTCATAGAATTTTATTGTTGCAAGAAAACAAGCATTGTTTACCAAGAAAACCTTGTTTAAGTCAAAATTGGCAAATTTTGGCAAAAATATGCCTGTCATAATTCCGTTGCCATGGCAACCCCAAATAATGATAAATTTACTTTATTGATTAAAAGATTTGCTAACAATATTTTGTGATATATTACCAAGTTTCGTAGCTTTAGCTCTAGCCGTTCATGAGTTATTGGACATAAAGGTTGCTGAGGGCCTCAAAATTCCCCTCTCTAGTCAGAATAGGTTTAGTGCAAAATATGATCCTTCTGATCTTTGCATAAATTATGATAATGAGGTGGAATTAGCAACACCTTAACATGTCGAAATATTCCTCTTACATTGACGTAGCAATGTATGTACAATGATCACCGATAGGAATTGGAACTGAGATTTTATGAACAAAACATTTTGGGGTCCGTTTGGACCCCACTCGGTCATTTTAGTCGCAAAAAAAGGTCGGGTGCTTGAGGGTTAAGGCTTGATATGGAGAAAATTATAGACAACATCACTGGTTCCTTCATTTTTCCACAACCCCTGTAATGTTTTACAAAAGATGCACAACAACATTCGTATTGGTTGATGGCTTACACGGTTATTATAGACACGGTTCGTATTTCACACCCTAAAAAATGGCTGTCGCCTGAGAAGAAACGAAGAATTCAAATAGTAGCCAAAAATGTAACAATTCAGTTCCCAGAATGATTGTTCGGCAGGTGAAACCAGCTACCTAGGCCCTAAGCCCGATCACGTCAGATCGCTCCTGTCACTGATCTTGGAGGCTGTGTGAGGTGGTTTATGCCTGTCGCCAGATTCTGTAACAAACGTTACCGCCACCAGTGCGATGGTTGCCACGGTTTTATTATCCACGTATAAGACTAGAAATAACCATTTTTGTGACGCTGTACAGTTTTTCTGGCTTCCTAAAGAAACAAGAAAGGGTTGTTGACTGTTATTTGTATCCCACCTTGCTTAACAAAATGTTGTACAAAAATGACTGTAACAAACGTTACCATCGTTCGATGCTGTCTAAGCTTTCTATGTGACCTGGTGTAAAAACGCTGCCCACTTTTCAAATGTTCCTTGGGACATCCACTTATACCTAAATGATGTAGCCAATAAGGTAAGCCCTTTAGAAGAAATCAGGGTTAAGTTTACTGTTGTAACAAACGTTACCGGTAACGTTTGTTACCTGCACTGTAATGTATTACCAATGGGACCTAAGATAATAAGTTGCCATTTTTTGGCTTTGGTTAAAAGAGGAATTTTCCTATACACCCAGGTAGTTTTCACTGAAAATAAAGCCGATTTATTCTTCGACCAAAAAAATGCCATTTTCGACATTTCAATGAGAACGAACGGAGGATGTGGACACCACTATAAAGGTGGTTCTCACTGTAACTAAACTAACCCCGCAGTACCGCACAGGTACCCCAAGTGCAGTGAGATACCACCTTAAGGTACAAACAATATAGGATACGTGTATATGGTAACTAAAACAAATAAAACAAAATCACACCCGTGTTACAGGGAGTGAAGGAATTTCATTAAAATGAATATAAATATCGATGCCACCTAGACACCGCGCATTTCATCTCGCATTACGCTGTCTCGCCTCGCATATTCCAGATGGATAAAACTTTTCCAGGAATCATTTTACAGCGTCCATGACGACTATAAAGTGCTAGTTAAACTTGATCTTGTGCCTCGGGTTACCTCAGTTGATATTAGTCTCTCAGAATCCAGGCTCAGCAATCACCGACTCACGCTCTGGATGACGTAGACTCCAGGAGAGCGTGGAATTAATTAGTGAACAGGCCTGATCTGATAGATGGGTGGCAGCGCGGAACATTTGCTTAAACCTCCTGGGGCTGGGATTTTTGGGACATGATGGATAAGGGAGGTTCGGCAAGGACAATTAGTGACGTCTGAAACGACAGGGAGGTCCCGGATTAACATAGACTCTTCCTGTTGTCCTCGACTTTCGTCCTCTTGGGAGTAATCACCAAGAACTTTAAGCTGGTATCTCACTGCACTTGGGGCACCGGTGCGGCACTGCGGGGTTTTTTCACTGCAGCACTGTTGTGTTATGTTCGCCTATTCTTTGTAATCTGGATATTGCGTAATAATATGACTTACAAGACAACGAAATACACAAAGCGTAAGAAAATGATTTCTTTATCTCTAAAATTCGTTCAGTAATCTTTCGAACTCCGCAGTGCCGCACCGGTGCCCCATGTGCAGCTAGATACCACCTTAAACGAGCATTTCGTCGAGTGTGGCGTAACTGGTAGAGTGTTGGATTCGAAGTCTAGAGGTCCGGAGTTTCATACTTGTCGTGCCCACGACGTTGTGCCCTTAATTAAGGCACTTAACACGACTTACCTCCCTCCACCAAGGTGTAAAAATGGGTAACTGACTTTGGTCAGGGAAGTAAAAGACTAGTACTACCTTAACCTTCCGTCTGCCCTGTGTATGTGGCACTGTTACTAAGTCACTAATTGTAGTGTCACATTGTCCTTGTCTGTCCAAAACCAAACAATTGAAAATAGGAATTAAAAAAAAACTGAACGACCAGAAACGGAACTATAAGTTTGGTAAATGTTTGATCTTTGATATCCGTGGAGCACCTGGCCAACACACGGGTGGGACCTGTATGGTAACTAAATTTATAATGGAGCATTTGGCAAATTTGTGACTTGAACGTTGACATCGTTCTTTCAAAAATTGAAACACATACTGAAGAGAAAGTGGGGATGGAATAGAATTTCTGGTATCTGTAGTAGAACTCCCAAGCACCCGAAGAACTTTATCTATTCCTAACCTTAGTAATCGGGAGGAAAGATAATAACGGCGATACGTGTAGATAATCGCTGATATTCCATAATTGTTTTTTATTAACCATAAGAATGAGAAAATAAAAACCACAAATCCTACCATTGATATGCCAGGATGTATCAAACATTTACAATGGGAGCCACGGGCAAATATAGACTTTGTGAATGCTGGACCTGCATGTTGATTTATACAAGAAGAATGCATGTCACTGCTTTAAAAGGTGGGATTTAGCCTGGCGCAACAGTCATGTAGAGGAGTCACGACCGCCATATATGGGAGAGTGCTTGTCAATATAAATCTCATTCTTTGTTCAGTGCGTGAAATCAGGTCACTGCGTGTAATCCAAGGCACTGTCGAGTGTAATCTCCAAGCAGATCCTAGGATGCATAAGATAGTATCAAAATCAGGTAGAGGATCTAGGAATGCAGCATGCCTAGGACTGTGCATTCCCATCGGCTGCACTCCTTTGCCAGATTTTGACACATCGTTTGTTTAGTTCAGCCACTACGAACAATGCAAGGTACTGTCGAGTGTAATCTCCAAGCCGATCCTACGGTGGCATAGTATCAAAATTTGGCAGAGGAGTGAAGCCTGCCTAGGAGTGTGCATTTCCCACCGGCTGCTGCGTTTGATCTTATCTATCTTAAGCTTTATTGAACAGTAACAACAATTCCATACATTGACATTTACATGTACAGCTTCATGACCACTACTAGACAAAGTATCGTTTCTACAACATTTAACAATCTTAACGAGCTTTTGATATTATGCCACCGTAGGATCAGATAGCATCAAAAAGCTGCATGGGGACTGATCTCCATTACAAACTTTAAGGCAACATGGTAGAGGCGATAAACAGCAATTTCGATGCTTCCATATCGGCCGGCGCTGAAGATGGAAGGATATTTCCTACGTTTCCCAGCACAGTGCGTCTGGGGGACTTTTCGGCACAAGTTGCCTGATCGGTGCTTGACTATCTTTCAAAAATGTCAGCACAGTCCTAAAAATAGTCCATTGATTGATGGTCGGTCAGAGAGTGTTAATAGTGACTATTAGTCTGTATGAATACCCTTCTTGCATGTATATTTCATTCTTGCGTATCCTCCCTACGACAACGTTTCACTGACAGTAGAAAATAAGTTCAAGGATGTCGGAAGGTTGCAAATAGAAAATAACTGAAAGGCTGTCTAACATTTTCCGTTTCCAAAATCATATACAGTTGTTTGAGTAGCTACTTTTTGGCGTATCTTGTTACCTGGATGTCTAACCTTCATCAACGCACATTCGAAGTTTATCGTGTATGTTATCCGCAAACGAACCCAGAAGTTGGCGCCGAGAACATATCAACCTTATTGGCGAAGGTGATGAACACAAAGCAACGCCTCGACATATCTTGGCTGTGAGACGTGATTTTAGAAGACAATCCCTGACAACTTCAGAATATCAGACTAAACTGTCTCTGACTGGAGGCAGTTATTACCTGGCGAGGCGTGCGTTGATGATACGTCCTGGAAATCCGGAAGTGCGTCATAGAGAGTGTGGGTGCAGCTGAGGAGAATCTGCCTGTAAGGTCTTACTTATCAAAGGATGCGGACACAGCTGGGCTCGCATGACGCTGATGAAAGAATCAGCCACCTTTTCTATTCATTTGTACTCATAAGTATCAGCTCATTTATTTCCATTGTGCTGCTTCAGTATTATTGTATTCTTTTTGTATCACTTTCAGTATTTGTAGAGATTGAGAGAGAGAGAGAGTGAGAGTGAGAGAAAGAGAGAGAGAGAGAGGGAGAGAGAGAGAGAGACTTTAGACTTTAAACTTTATTTGAAAATCCATTAGTGACGTGCCCTAGGGCACGCCACTAATCTTCCTGGACAGAGAGATATGGAGAAAGAGAGAGACAGAGAGAGACATAGAGACAAGAAGAGAGAGAGAGAGAGAGAGAGAGAGAGAGATCAAAATCATATCCAGGTGCTTGAGTGATGTGTGATGGTTACTTGAGTAACTGGTATTTGGTGTACCACATTGCCTGGATGTCTAATCTTCATCGACGATTCATGTACCTCGTTATGAGATTACAAGGGCAGATGGGATCAGACAAAAATAATGAGATACATGACTAGTGGATGGCTTTCCAAGAACACAATGGTATGAGCCTTGTGTGTTGACTGATAGATAGACTCTGACAGCTTCCATACCTCGTATCAAACTACAGGGAAAACAAAGCAATTTACTGCTATGATGGGAACTGCGATATGACAAAACACGTAAGATTTGTCCGCATGAAACCCAAATGATTATCACTACATAATGGTATCAAATGGACGCCCCTGTACGTCATAATACTATCTAATCGACTCGTTCTGACAGCTGAGTTGGAGCCGAAAGCGTGGGTGGAAACAACTCGACAAAAGCTGAGTACTGCAAGAAAAACGCTGTTAACAGCCTTATGGCAAAATCGTTCAAAAGAGAGACCATACACAGGGTAAAACCCAAAAGAAAAGAAAGAGGTAATAAAATATATAAGTAGATGAGAGAATGGGATAAGACAAAATAACGAGATTCATGGAATAAAACATGTCAGAATTATTAATTTTAGATTAGAAAATCTAGTCTTTATAACCGGTTTAAGGTCCGCGTGAGAAGAGTGTTTGCCATGCATTAGGGAGGTCTAAGTTCGATCCCCGGCCGAGTCATACAGCGAAGACTAAAAAATGGTACTTGCTGCTTTCTCTGCTTAGCAGTCAGGAAGAAGTATGTAAGTTAAACACACACCACTAGCAGTAGATTATTGTAGTGTGTGTACAAACGTTGTACGGCTCAGGGCTACTGAAGCGGAGATGGGCGCCGCCGTATGCACTATATCTGGTGTAGGAAAGACTTTATCATCTTTTGTTTAGATAAGAAAATCAAACTATCAGACACTCGACGCCACCGAGGCTTGTTTTTTTCTTTCTCACTAGATAATATTATATGGGAAAGTACAGGTCTCGTATGTAACTATCAATTTATAACTCGTCAGGTTGTCCCGAGGAGTTAAGTTTTGCGATGAGTTTCCTACAAATAGCATACCATCTCACTCAAGACAAATTGGTCCATTAGAATCGAGACAAGCAGAGGAAAATGCATTGCCATTATCTAGAGTTATGATAAGTGCTAATAGAAATACAATTTCATTTACATGGCGTTATTTGGAAACAGTTAAACAACAGCGACCATTATTCGGGCGAGGCACATTTGATATCAACAAGGCATACCATCATTAAGGTGACATAATTAAGATAATCGGTAGTATTCTACAAACAACGTAATTGCACGTTAGCGACGCAATATGACCTGATATATTTCATAATGTTTCCAACGTGCCGGTAAAGGGCTAATTACTGTCATTAATGCTAATTGTATCATGAGACCGGACTTTCAAAGAAGACTCATTAATGCTAACATTTTCGCTTTAACGGGACTGTTATTAGCTATTGTGTATTCCTACTGTCTAATGTTGTATTGTCAATGGCGTATTGCAATATTCACTTCATAGCTGACGCTGTGTGCGTTTATTAAGTTAAAAGAAAGTCAAAGTCTGTGAAGCCCGTTCCTGGCCATACACTTTGCTACACACTCGAGGCCTTATTTACTCATATATAGTTGTATGACCATTTATCCTAAAACCTCAAATTTTCTAATCTTTCCATTATATTAGCGGGTAACCTTTAGCGGGTAACCTTTCCTATGTAATTCCAAGAAAATGTTACAACACCATATTGCTTTCATTTCAAGACGGAAGGACATTCTCTTGCGTAAAACACAGTAATTTGGTCGCGGAAATTTAAACCAATAAAGGAAACTCCGCCGTGGGCACGTAACAAAGCAAATGATATTGCTACTGTCGGTGATTTGTTGTAACAAGCTGTAATGGACCTAAATATGTCTCATAGGCGAACGTAATTGCTATCTTTATATACACATAACATCCACCTAAATTCGCGTTTGGCTCGCTATCGAAAACACATAACTTGTTATTGTACTGAAACGTCCTTGGTAACCTTGTAACTGACAGACAAATTTTATCAAGTGTTTTTAAGTGTGTCCGGCCAAAGTAGAGTGGACGTTGAAATTTGGTTGGGTATTTGATAAAACGCTTTGGTAATGAAATAACATCTAAAGAGGTGAAGTGCCATCCCCAACTAAATGCAATGGTGCTTGTTTGCTGATTCACTACTGCCTTACTCGTTGATTCGTTCATCTGCAAATTGCAGTATGGACATGTCCTAATCACCTTGTGATATAAATCTTTTCTTCATTGGGTCCATCTGGGCTATCTCTCGGATGGAACATGATCTTCGAGGTCCGCTTAGACTAAATCTGGGGCAAAGACGAGTGCATTTGTCTACGTCAGTAGAAAGCCTAAATCCTTATAGGACATCCTACTTACAAATGAAACGCCGAGGTGGGCATTGAAGAAGAACAGATGACAGAGAAAAACTTTTGGTTTTAAACAGACAAGGACAATGTGGCACTGCACATAAGTTAGTAACTTATATCAAACAGTGCAACATTCACAGTACAGACAGGAGATAAAGGTAGCTTTGTCTTTTACCTTCCCGACCAAAGTTAGTTACCAATTTTCACACATCGGTGAAGTGAGGAAGATCGTGTAAAGTGCCTTTCCCAAGGGCACAACGTTGGGGGCACGGCGGTGATCGAATTCGAGACCTTAAGATTCCGAGCCGGACGCTCTACCAATTACGCCACACTCGGAGTGGTTTGAAGGCCGAATCTACAGAATCGTATGAAGACAATGTTTCATATTAGTCTCCTTCCCGAGTCTGTGAGTACTCTTATCAAATCACCAACTCAAACTACAGCCCATACTAGCACGCACGGACACATATACACATTTATTCCCGAATTATAGTGGAACACCCTGCCTGGCAAGGCAGTGACAGCCCCACAGTTGGGTCCTTCAGTACTAGGCTAGAGGCTTGCCCGCCTTAGCCCGGGATTTCCAACTCCCCACCCCCTACTTTGCCTCTGAGGGGGGTTATCTGGGGGTAGTGTAGTGTAATGTGAATGTATGTAGATGTATATATCTTAGTCCTTGGACAGAATGTGTTTGATGACACATTGGTGAGTCTCCCCGTACTCTGCTGATCAACCCAAATGTCAATTTGTGTCATGAGACGTTAGTGTAAATTGGTGGGTTTGCTCACGAAGTAGTAATACATGATTTTCAATTTCCTGGAAATTGAATCAAGTTGTCATTTTCCTAACTGAATGTAGATTGTATACGTCAATGAAGCACGAAACAAACGTGAGTAGAAATTTAACATTTTGTCAAAATTAAAGTTTGGTTGAAGTCAGCACCAGCTGTTGGCTGTCCGTTGTGATAGCGTATTGGGTAGAGTGAGTCCATGAGTAAATTATTTATTTTCTGCAAAGCACCTATCACTGTTGAGAAGAGTATAGAACTTAAGCACAAGTCACATACTAGTGGACTCACGGTAGATGGTATCAGTTTAAGGGCAATCGGGAAATAAAGGATTACGCCAATTGATTGATTAAACTACCTGTTGTAAGCCAGCACCCTTGTGTGAGGTCTGTGTGGCGCAACGGATAGAGCGCTGGACTCGGAACCTAATAGGTCTTGTTTTTGATACTCGTCTTGCCCCAACCATGGCACTTGGCTAAGGTATTTAACACGAAATAACCACCATGACGGTAAAGTGACGCCAGCCAAGCCTTTTTGGCTAATCGGTGAACAAGTGTGCCAAAAAAACACAGATTTGGTACACCAGTGCGTGTGCCAACATCTGCACATTTGCCACCAAGAGCCGTAAATTTTATCTCTCTGTGCGAATATATTTTTCTCCACGGATGCTGATTAAAGGTCTGCAATGGCGAAGTAGACAATGTGGAGAATACATTATGTTTTACGTTTATGTATTACATTGTAGAGATTACGGTACGCAATACATTTAACGTTGTTACATGCGGCAATTTTTATTGAATAAAGATAAGTCGGACGGAGTTAACTTCGTTATTTATAAGCTTTTGATGAAAACAAGCAATACCAAGATGATTAATGACCTCAATTGGCAATAAACCTCAAATAGCCCTTATACTTCGTACGGGCTTTAAACAATGCATACACTAAAGGAAGATGAAGAGAACACTATGCTACAAACTTAACTACCAAAGCTGTAAAGTTTTTTCTAACGACTGCACAAGGCCATGTTTTCATACGCTTTGACAGGTATACGGTACTGCAACAAGATGAACGATCTAGTCGCGTTGCAAATCTAATATTTTTGAAGTAAGATTCTATTATACGGTAGTATTTTTACTCACTACGTATCCTCACATTGATGAGCCTTTTCACCATTAAACGTGTAATTTAATAGGCGTTATATCAAGTATGCTCCAGGTCAAGTCAGGTTATGAACCATGTCAAATTAGGAATAGTGTCGCCCGTAAAGTTTCCTTTGACCGCGATGTTGACCTCTTACCCATTTTATCATGATCTCATGTTAGATCCATCACTAGAGATGCTGACCTTCTCACTTACCAGACCTGTTGACGGTTCACTAAACCGACGTGCTGTATTGTATTGCAGAGTTGTTGCTGTAGCCTGATTTTGAATTATTACATGTACACTAGAGTCCCACATACATGTAGATTATAAAATAGGGCCCCACATAGATTATGAAAACCGTCTTGATATTTGGTTAATTCCGTTTGCTCTCTCGTGTGTATTTTTCACTTGCACAATTTCAGAACTTCTTGAGTGTCTTGAACAGCTAGGCAGGTTCCTTTAAACCCTTTGACATTACTCAAGATCTTTTAACAGGATGCCTTACGGGGTCCCACATACATTATGAAAACCGTCTTGATATTTGGTTAATTTCCGTTGTGTGTGGATTTTGCATTTGCACAGTTTTAGCACTTCTAACTAATTGTGTCTTGATCAGCTAGGCAGGTTTCTCTAAACCACTGACATTTGCTTAGTGATCTTTTTAACGGTATGTCTCACACAAAGTCGTCTGACCTCCTTAGGTATCCTCCGTCTTTTACCGAGAAGAATTGTTGCTGTTGAATACTACACGGCGACTTCGTACACAGATCTGGACTAAAGATTCAGTCAGCGTAAGTTACAGTCTAGTGGGCATCCTTCTTATGGTCTGTATTTTCCGCCGTGGCAGCTTGCGATCCGTTTACGCCTTCTTTAGCTGTGCTGTTTCAGATAACTACTTTAAGGGGTTATTTATCAACTTACACTTCAGAACACATTTATTCATTTATTACAACAGTTATTGATTTAGGTCAGTCATGGCCTTTCTCCTAGTTGAGAATCTAAGTGCTCAATATTAACCATGAGTGACTAAGTAGGTACATAGCACAACTCTGTCATGATATGATACCGTACGCAAAACAGGCTGACCCTACCTTACTCAGACAATCATTCAAGGTACCTCTTGAAGAATTGTGGTTGCGAGCAAAGCTACAAGATTCTATCAGTTTTGGATAGATAGTCATTGAAAGCATCCCAGAAAAAACAATGTACAATGTAAATAATATATATTTTGAGAAAACGTTTAACAAGCTTGGCGTATATCACCATATCTACTTAGTCGTGTAGAGATAATGACAAAACTTATGGAGGGATTAATAAGATTAACAGATTTGGACCTCTGCCCTCAAACGGTATCTGACTCGAAAACGGTCTTCCTGGTTCCGCCATCACTGATTAAGTTTTTTTTATGATTTATATTTGTTGACACAAACGTCTGCAACTTTTTACGGTATCCATCAATCAGCGATGAAACAATTTACACAAAACAAAACTACCGGGCCCACAGGAAAGCAGAGAGACCACAGCGCACTGTATAAATGTTCTCCAGAATATTCTTCAATAGTATCCTCACTCTTGGATTTGCGAACTTGGCTACGTTACGACAGTGCGTTTCCTCACAGTAGAACAAATGGTATTTTTTGAAGATGTAACCTTTGGTTATCAAAAAGACCTGTTGTTTTACCCCATAACGTACCCTACTTCCAGGTGTTGTGTGCATACCCCAAGAACTACTGAGGCCGCATTGTGTTAATTTCTTTGCAATCACGGTATTTTTCACTGAAGAGGTACTAACCGTACACTACCAGGATAATCACAAGGGGTTATGTGGAGGCAAGCGTACAGAGAAAACTGACACCATCACTAATTAGCTGGTATCCCTACATGGTACAGCCTACAGGTGTTTTTCCCTGATTTCTTCTAAAGAGGTTTCAATTACGGACCCTGCGTCAGTGAGATATAAGCTTTGATGTCCAAACACGTAGGCTGATTCGGCCGCCCGCGGAGCAAGGATATAACAGTAATCACGTGTTTTCTGTCCAGCCTACGCAGCCAATCAGCTATCAGTTGACAGACAGAGGAGGTGTCAGGCGTTAGGAATATTTGGTGGATAGCAACGGCCGCTGCCGGGAGGTTTTGGACCGAAGTCTTCCACCGTGCAAATTACATAAAGGTACGCTTCTTTCACATTGACATGGCGGAGTCATGTTAACTTTGATATTATAGAGTCTGTTTCTTAGCGTCCATTTTGAGTCCTTGTGTAGAAATATTAAAGGTAAGCCGATTTGTTAGATGAGTATGTCAAGGCTTGATCCTTCCAAGAATGGACTGCTGATGAGTAACGTAACTTTTTTTTCGTACAGAGCTCTCCGAATTGCAATATACCAGTAGATATATTTCAGATGAGACAAAATTTGATATTCGAAAATATATGTATGACTAAGACATTTATTTTGCAAAACGTCGTCATCGGCGATGGTACTGAAAACATCTGATTTTCATTTTTCGTATTTAGTAATACAGCTGGAGAGCAAAATTGATCCTTACCTTGCCAAATAGTATTTTCATCCCCATATATCCATATTAATCCGTTCTGCATTATTCTACCCATCAATAATAAATCAGTTATAATTGACTTTGATCCTAGAAAATGTACTGCCATAATGACAAAGAGCAGAGAGGATTTTCGCCTGGTTTTCGCAACAGGTTCTAAATGCTTACATGCATAATAAGGGGATATCTTTGCTTGTCGCTCGTTCATGAATGATGTAGTCAGCGTCCTATGCTTGGTTGAATAGCTTGCCCTATGTTAGAATAAAGTACTTGCGGTTTGCAGGAAGATCGCACAAGTAGCTCAGCTTGAGACAATAATTTTTGGGTCATCTACTGGGCAGAGTATCTATAAGAGATCTTCGCTCGTCGAACATTCATGGAAAATGAAGTCAGCGTCTTATGCTTGGTTGAATGGCTTGCTTTATGTTGAAGTACTTGCGGTTTGCAGAAAGATCGCACGAGAAGATCAGCTTGAGACACTAATTTTCGGGTCATACTGAGTAAAGTAACTATGAGAGATTTTCGCTTGTCGCAATTTCATTTAAAATGTAGCCAGCATCTTATGCTTGGTTGAATGGTTTGCTCTATGTTAAAGTACTTGCGGTTTGCAGAAAGATCGCACAAGAAGCTCAGCTTGAGACAACAATTTCGGGTCATTTACTGGGTAGAGTAACTACTAGAGATTTTCACTTGTCGCACATTCATGGATGATGTAGTCATCGTCTTATGCTTGATTGAATGGCTCGCCCTGTGTTAAAATAAAGTACTTGCGGTTTGCAGAAATATCGCACAAGTTGCTCTGCTTGAGACAATAATTTTTGGGTCATCTACTGGGCAGAGTAGCTATTAGAGATCTTCGCTTGTGGAACATTCATGGAAAATGTAGTCAACGTCTTATGGTTGGTTGAATGGCTTGCCCTATGTTAAGATAAAGTACTTGCGGTTTGCAGAAAGATCGCACGAGAAGATCAGCTTGAGACACTAATTTTCGGGTCATACTGAGTAAAGTAACTATGAGAGATTTTTGTTTGTCGCAATTTCATTTAAAATGTAGCCAGCATCTTATGGCAAGTCATGCTTGGTTGAATGGTTTGCTCTATGTTAAAGTGCTTGCGGTTTGCCGAAAGATTGCAGCAGCATATCAACTTGAGAAAATAGTCTTTGGGTCATTTACTAGACAGAGTGTTCCTGGCAGAGGAAATAAATGTGCATCTTAATGGGCTAATTAACTTTTAACGGTTCTAAATTGCAGATCAAGTTGGGAAAAAAACTCTTCGGGTCACGTTTAGGCCACACCGATTTAATTTCTTGGTTCACGGATTCGCTCGCTCCTATTTTTTGGAAAAAAAATTACTACTCAGCAAATTTTCACCATTAATGAAACCATTCACCAACTTTCTGGTGTAGCAAATTGGCCTTTATATTATAAGCTCCTTCAAGTGTGGGTACAGGTGCTGTTACTGTACAAAAATAGTCAAGAAGTACAAATCTCTGTTTTTTATCCTCTTAGACGTCCAGGTAAACAACATTTAAATACAATCGTTCTGCCAGGTCATTCTAGTGACGCTGAAGATGAGTGACAGATGTCACTCGAAACATCTGGAAGTAAATCTCCGTTTTGTAAAAATCCAGCAATTTAACTGTATTTGAAAAATCTTTTGGTCGGAGTGTTTCTGGCAAGACAGAGTGGTACTGGCAAAGGAAATAAATGCCCGTCTTAATAGGCTAATTAACTTCTAATTGTTTCAGAACGGCAATTATGCCGACTAATGTGGTTTGTGCTACATATGGCTGTCAGTACGATTGTCGAACGAAACGAACTTAAGTTGTTTGTTTTGATTCATATTATACGCTGCGGTTTACAAAGTTGCAGATAACATGTCGACAAAAGACATGATGAAATTTGATTGCATTTTAAAGATATATAATAAGAATATCTATATTGATTATAACATCCTGGTCAGATTCAAACATAATTTCATGCGAATGATACCTACCTGATGTCGTAAATTATGCTCCAATGGCTTCACACTTTTGAATCCGTGCATAATACCTTGGTTATTCTGATGCATGTCCTTCTGTCACTTTGTAAGAAGTGTAATGACATAGAGGATGGAATACCGAAAATATTCTACAAAAGTAGATAGTACTGACTTCGCTGCCTATTACCAATGACAAAGAGCACATGGCCTCCTGTTGTAATGACCCTGTTTGGGCCCAAATCAATGTAATCATCTTTATTGCCACAACAAAACTATAGCGCCTTTCGTAAGGTCTATCATAACTACATAATATACTACATGTAAATAGACAACTGTTTACAATTGCATTCCCTATATATATATATATATATATATGGACATCTATAGATATGAATTAGTCAACATGTTGAGTCTAGCATGTCATTCACATTTCACACTGTATATTGGTATTACGGTATAAATATTCTTTGATGTATTTACCTATTTGTAATATAGGCTTTCTAATAGCACATAGAATCCATCTACACCAAAAAAACGCGTCTGATCATTATTCTGCCAGACTGATTAGCTACTCATTAAAATCTGGGACTGGGTGTAATTGCCCTTTTACGTTTCGCTGCGTTCTCAGTTTTATGTAGGACAGTTTGTAGTGAGATCACGACGCCGTGACATCTAGGTGTATGGCATGAAGGTAGGGAATCCAGTGACTTTTTTGCACTTTCATAGAAATGAGTTGCGTACTTTTATTGCAAAACCTATCCATTCTTACATCGTCAAACTCACATAGTAGAAATATGAACGTAAATTTTGTGTTGGTTGACATGAAAATATTTCATGTATATGTCAACTAGTATTCTGTTGCGACCCAGTGGGTGTATATGTACAATAAAGGTCTTCATTCATTAATTGGGATTTCATGATACCCTGTGACCAGTGTCATTACGTTGCCGTGGGTGGGTATTTAGAATCCCAAACGATTTGCCGCTCCATCTGCTCTCACTGGATGTCTGTTATAGGACCTTCTCAGTGAAATCGAATTAGCAGGAATGAAGGAGAACCAGAATTGCAAAATTCGCGCTGCATCCGTGTGGAAATTCCAAATGGACCAGTGAATGGACCGTATATCCCCTTCACGCGAGAAGGAATTGGCCGAAATGCTGTTAGGGTAAGTATTCTTTGTCTATTACTGGGTCTTTGTAGTGCATTCTAGACACCCTCAATGCATTCCAAATATTCTTTGGCCATATTCTGAAAGGATTCAACGTGGCTTTTCGTTTCGGTTCTCCATTGAATGAGATCAGAATGTATAGAAAAATGTTGGAGTGTCGTAGAATGCATTCTTACTGCAGTCAGAATACACTGTGAATGCCGTTTTCTATGTCTCCACTTCAAATGCAACTCGAAAGTTTTTGGCATGTCTAAAACTTTCGGGCCAACCAAAAGAATGGGTACAATTATCTGGAATGCATTGAGAATTTCTATAATACACTACGAATTCCCAGGAATAGAAAAGGATTTTCATTCTGACGGCATTTCGGCTACTTCTTGCTCTCGTGTGAAGGGGCCTTTATCTTTGACTACCGGGTTGTCTGCAAAGCAGCAGACGCATACAGGTCCTTTTCTTTGTTATTACGTTATCTGTGCCGCTGCCATACATTCATATCTACATATCGCAGTATATTCTTGGATGCAGGCCAACAATAAACTTTGTCGACAGCTATTCTCAATCTCCTTTATTCTTCTTGCAACGACTCTATTAGCTTTCCGGATTGCCTCAGGTGGAAAATCGGATAGTTCTGAAGCAGCAGGCGTCCAGTTCTTACTTAGTACTACCAGATCAAATTACATGCTGGGAAGAACACGCACTTACGGGGAGCCGAGACCTTGTAACGGCACTGAACTTTAATCCAACACATTCCAGCAAATTCCAAACTGAACCATGAATAAACAAGAGGGCTTTAGCGCATTCTGGAAACTGTTTAGTGCATTGTTTACTATTTTTCCCCGGCCATTGCTACACATGCATTGGTCTGCCACTTTCTGTTGTGTCACGAGAAAATAACATTTCAAAGACAGTGTAACTGATAGCAAGTCCTTTGGGATTCTATTCCCAGTGGAACTTTAATCCAACACAATAATATAACAAGGCTGTTTATCTATGGATTTCATATTTACAACGACAAATTTGTATCAATCGGCAGGCACTTACTCAAGGTTAAATTGGCAAATCGGCATGTCGGTAAACTGCTGATAGCCGCGATCAAAACACGGCCCAAAAATGCATCAACCAGCGGCAAATCCGTTCTGCTGTTCTACTACACAGTTATGACGTTCTATGAAACTTTCCATCCGTTGTTTGGTTAGCAAATGGTGGCAAAATACGTTGTTTGTGAATGGTTCCCAAAAAATATACTCGCAAAACACAGTACAAACTCCCTACAATACGTCCCCCATGTGGGGCTGTTGGTATCGCCAGTGATGAGATCCGTCCTACTGGCCTTTGGATGTGATCATTTTCAAAAATAGGGGTGAAGGGGCGTGCTGAAATATGATTCAAAATGGCGCGTGTTCGGATTTCCACTGAATTTGTGTAACAAAGCCTGGCCCTGTACTTTAAAGAGGGACTCTTCAAGGCATGTTGGTTGTGTTGGATGGACAGTTTATTAATATTTCGCTATATTTACTGTGATGATTAATGTGTAATGTGAGGACAAAGAGTGGGGTTGCTTGAAATTACAGTCGCTGCCCTCCTCCCACGGCTTGATTACAGCATGAAAACTTACCAGAAGATTGATTAACTTGTCGCTGCAACATGCGATCTTTGTGAGCTCAAACTTACAAGGTTTTAAGTCGTATACCTTACTGGTTTTGTAAAGCACTCAAAAGAATTTGCATACCGGAGCTAGTTTTTGACTGACAGATGGGTTCTGAAAAGTGTTGGATTAAAGTTGCGTTGGATTAAAGTTCAGTGCCGTTAGCGTTAATTACGATGAAAGGCAAATTTTTCACACCATTTTGTTGCTGATTGGAAACTGGAGACCACGCAGTGCTAGAATAAGTTTGAGCATTTGTTTTGCCATATAAAGCACATTTGCAACTGCTCGTCAGTAATGTCTTTCTTATACGAATATCTGCGGCTGTCTGCTCTACAAATGCAATATTCAATGTTCACGGTGGTCAAATACGGGCTCAAAACCTCCCATGTCTAGCCGAATTCGAACCTTCTTCCATGATGTTCCATCTGACGTAATTCGAACCGAACCCGTGTTCTATTTAGGTCATCTGCGGTCATTGCAGGTAAAACCGTGCTTTCTGGCATTTTCCCCCCAACTAACTTGAATCAGGCGAAAAAGATAGTTTTTAACCAATATAAACAATTTTCTGTACAGTACATCCGTGCTATCACTTTGTTTGGGACCTGTGATATTTAACGAAGCTACTGACGTTTGTGTTGGTGACCTTGGATATTATAAGTGTTGTTTATACCGGTATCAATTACACCCTCCCGCTCTCCGTGCGGCATGACATGCGTGTAAACATCGTTTAAGATCTCCACCAAGAAGAGTCCAACTTAACTCATTGACGGCTCAAAATGACCGCAACGGTTTTCCCGAGATTTCTGTTTTTGGGATTTTTAAAAAATGCCTTAGATTTTGAATTATTGGTAATTAAGTGCGAAAAATGCCATTTTACTCATATTTTTGACTGTAACTTTGCTTAAAATTAAAAATTAAAAAATCCCCAAAACAGAAAGTTTTATTTGCCTCTCAGATGACGAAAAATATAAAAATCGAGAATTATCCATGGCACTTGCGGCCCATCTTATCAAGAGTATGGTCATATTGAAGGCCTTCCATGAAACAGAAAATAATCGTCTTTGGAAGCAAAATCGAAACAAAACAACTATCTCAATTCAAACGGGAAGATTGAAACTATCTAAAATTGCGAATTTAATGTTATTTTGAATACATTTTCCTTGTCATAACATTCTGTTTATTTTGAAATATTTTACGGTTAGCAAATAGTAGGCCTCTTGTAACCCGATACTCTGTCGAACTCGCATAGCAACGGGAAAGAATACCCTAGCAACCGACCGCCGTGGTTTTTCTTTTTTACCTTAACAGCAACAGGTTCATACTAAAAGGTGGTATGACAAAAATAATTTTGCCTGGCGTCTCTTACAAATATCGCAATCATTATAGAAAATAGGCCAGGGCGTCGTAAACTGGAAACTGTTCTTTCCACCCGGTACTTGTCGATTAGAAAGACTTCGACATAAATGTAAAAAAAATTCTAGTACGAGTACTTTTAACACTTTTAAGACTTTTCAGTGCGTTTGCAGTTATAATTTCAATACCTTGCAAATGAAAATAGATGGCTTAGAACAAACGTCCAGGTTTGCGTGTAAGTATTGTAAATATTGTGTTACTGAAAGGGTAATAGACCGATCCCAAAAAAGCCCCACCCACCTCTGTCAAAACGTAAAAAGGCAAAATGACAAAAATGAATATACATAGAAATGACTTTCAAGTAGTCATTTTCTCATTGGTAGGAATAGTAAATGTCATACATCTACATCCGATCTTTAAGAAATATAACAACTTTCCCATGCTAACCTTTCTATCGCTGCACATTGTACGGTTACAGTTATACTTGGAAATCTCTAATCTTCAAGCAGATCCTACGGTGCCATAAGATTGTATCAAAGCTTGCAAAGGGGTATAGCCGACCAAAGGGAGTCCGACGGGCACCGGGGCATACACGATCCTAGGCCGGCTTCACTCCTCTGCCAGCTTTTGATACTATCTTATGTTATTGTAGGATCTGCCTGGAGATTAATAAATCTCAACGTGCCAACCCAAATTTAAATGTGTGATCGATCTTGCAACAAGGAATTAAGAATGGACGACTTTTTCAAACTTAGTTTTGTCTCATTGTTTTTCTTTTGCGTTTATAATACAGTTATAAGAGAAATTGAGGTAGACTTATATAGCCCTTGTAAAGTCTTCACAGCTAACAGTTCCTTTAGATCTTTGATTTGTTGTGGCCCAGGGATAGGCTGTATACTAAGACATGTGCACGTAGCCTGCTGGAAAGTTTTAACTGTGAGGAAGTTGAAACTTCACAAATCAGACTTTTTAGTCGTTTTTTAAACAAGTTTACTCCCGATTATTAGTATTGTCTGCAAATCCTGAGCCAATTTTTGCTTTCGCATCGACCACTAGTCATGGTGACGATGTCATTTGTCTCTTTGGATCCCAGCTGCACCAACTTCAGTGCCCCCCTCGGTCCAATTAACTACTTTGTCTTCCAGGGTCCATGGTTTCGCAGAAAACAGGAAAAAAATTCATGGAAACAGGCAAGACAAACAGGAAAGTTTTATTCCCATTGCAAACAGAGAACGTCTATCTCATTTACAGGCCCGAAGCGTAGATAGTTTCCAAGAAAACAGACAAAACTGCAAGGAAGCAAGCAAGACAAACAGGAAGGGCTGATTCCCATTGCCAACAGAGAACATCTATTTCATTTACAGGCCCGAGGATAGAAGGTTATTTATTCCCCGCCTAGGATACTAGTTTTACATTTGTCTTGTTATAACTCATATTTCGTTACTGCAACTAATTAAAATCAAGCCGTTTGAATATAAGGGATTTTTTTATGTGCAGCGTTTAAACAACAAAAAATTAGAAAGGACGTCATATCACGTCCTTGAAACTAACTAAAGTCTTTGCAAAACTACTTAAAGCTAGAGGTCTCCTCAACGTGCATAGTATTGCACATCCCCTTTTCTTGCTGCAAATAAAATGCTGTGGTATCAGGATCTGTTGAGCTAGTATACACCAACTTACAGAATCATTTGTTAGCGAAATGGACCATTGTTTTGAGTGTAACAAGTCCACAGATAATTAGGCCCAGGTGCAGGCTGGACTTGGACATGATCCATTGGACCTGGGCCGTACCTGGACCTTAAAGTTTCTTTAGATCTGGACCGTACCAGTACCTACCTATAATGCATATACATGTTATAAAGGAAAGGGAATCACAAGGAACTAGGACCTTGTTTCGGGGAGCTTTGGCCCCAACACTTTGCAGCGTCCTTTGGGGCCTCTTGAATGTCAGATTCCAGGATAACAAGTAATTATCCGCGTCGCAATGCGGCAAGGACAGACTCGTGGAGGAAAGAAGAGTCGAAAAGACTATGTTACAGATGAAGGGACACGTCCATAATTCTAACACAGTCTTGTAAGCATATCTAGTATTTTTTTACTCTGACAAATGTGGAATGTTGAAAGATTGATAGATCAATTATCTGTGGAAGGTTGGATACCGTAACGACTACATTACTCATACTTATATGCTACCCATTATAGGTTTCTATATACGATGATGGGTTAGGAAAAATAAGATGTCAATGTGAAAAGATAATTTTGACCGCGTACGATTGATTGTATATCATAACAGTTCATCATAACCGACTGGTGCAAAACATTAAATGACCCATACGTTATTTTAGAGTGAGATGTATGTAGTACATTTCCACGAAAGAGCGAATTGATGAATGAATTGTTTATAAAAAAAGTGATACAGTGTAGCTTAAAGCTGAATTACGTTAACGAAGCAATACAAGCACGGACAATGCCTTTCACAACTGGGCATAGATTATAAAAACACCGAGATGACAACATGTTTATGGAACATGAAAATAATTGTTTAATGCAATTACAAAAACTACAGGACAACAACCCAACAGCGTTTTGGAATCTACTTAAAAAACTAAAGAATGACAAATCAACGAACCAAGAAAATATACCAACAGACACCTGGGTTGAACACTTTAAATCTCTACACAGCAGGTCTAGATTAGAGAAACAGGTCTTTGATTCCCAATTCGAAAAAGTTTTATTAAACAAATTAAAAGTTCTACAAAAATATGATTCAAATGAAGGGCCCTTAGATTACCGGAATATGAAATTGGTAAAGCCATTCAAGCACTCAAAACCAAAAAGGCAGGCGGGGAAGACATGATAATTAATGAAATGTTAAAAGGGGGGAAAACACTTCTATTACGTCCTCTTACAAAACTGTTCAATAACGTTCTCGAAACAGGAATCTTCCCAAAAGACTGGTCCAGCAGCTACATAGTTCCAATGCACAAGTCAGGTAGAAAAGATGATCCAAACAATTATCGGGGTATTGCAATTTCTAGCTGTCTGGGAAAATTATTTAGTTCAATTCTAAACAAAAGACTTACTACTTTCATGGAAGATAACGAAATTTTAAAACCCAACCAAACAGGATTCAGAAAAAAATACAGAACAGCAGATAATATCTTTATATTGAAAACCCTAATCTTCAAGTACACACAGTCCGGAAAACGCCTCTTCGCTTGTTTT
The DNA here is from genome assembly GCF_000003815.2 of Branchiostoma floridae. NCBI lineage: Eukaryota > Metazoa > Chordata > Leptocardii > Amphioxiformes > Branchiostomatidae > Branchiostoma > Branchiostoma floridae. The sequence continues at coordinate 13,084,458 of NC_049995.1, forward strand.
ATTGATCTTTCGAAGGCTTTCGATTCAGTTTGGCACCAGGGTCTTCTATTCAAACTTCTATCCAATGACATCTCGGGGAAATTCTTTCATATCATCAAAAGTTTATATAGTAACTCAGAAGCCTGTGTAAAAACTAGTATAGGTCTGAGTGAAAATTTCCCTGTAGAGATTGGCGTGAGACAGGGATGTGTTCTAAGCCCCTCGCTATTTATCTGTACGTTAGTGATTTAGTTAACGATCTCAATACAGGAGACCTAGATACCCCTCTACTTCATTCATCCAAAGTATCAAGTTTATTTTATGCCGAAGACGTTGTCATGTTGTCAACAAGTCAACGTGGCCTACAGAACGCAATCAATGTTCTCGGCCTTTACTGCAATAAATGGAAACTAACAGTAAACTTAAAGAAAACGAAAATCATTGTTTTCAATCGTAAGGGACGATTGTTACCAAACTATAAATTTTGCTTATTCGACAAAGACATAGAAGTGGTATCCTCGTACTGTTATTTAGGCGTAGTATTTACAGCGGGGTGTAAATTTAACACAGCAATGAAAACCCTCCAAAAGAAGGCACTAAGGGCGCTATTTAGCATAAGAACAACTATTGGAGGAAACAATGCTTCAGTACCACTGCAATGTAAGTTATTTGACGCTTGTATTGTGCCAATATTATTGTATGGTGCAGAAGTGTGGAGCAATGCTAGTTTAAACGACAATTCTCCATTAGAGCAAGCGCATCTAAAGTTCTGTTAAGTTGTCGTAGGTGTAAGAAGAAATGCCAGTAATCTCGCTACTAGAGCGGAGCTAGGAAGATTCCCTCTATGGATCGAGGCTTTCAGTAGACTATTTTCTTATTATTGTAGATTAACTAGAGAAGTACCGACAAATAGCATACAATATGAAGCATTTCTTGTACAACAAGACCTACACAGACGCAATATACCATGCTGGCTATCTAATGTAAGTAAGATTTTGGAGGAGTCGGGTTATGCATACCTATTGTTAAACAACGGTCGAGATATACCATCAATTCAGTTGGAGGTGAAGCAAAGACTGAAGGACATTTACCTTCAAACTTTTTACTCAGGGCTGAACTCCAGTGGTAGGACCGGAAACCAAGGAAACAGACTAAGAACATATAGAAAAATCAAACATACCTACGAAAGAGAACAGTACCTTAATATTCAGAATTTCAACCATCGCCGAGCCATGGCTAGATTAAGAATCAGTGACCATCCCCTACAAATTGAAGTGGGAAGATACAACCAGACTCCTCCGAATAATAGACTCTGTACACTTTGTAACTCCAACCGTATAGAGAATGAAGTCCATTTTATATTAGAGTGTCCTTTATACAATGACATGCGCAACTCTTTTATCAGTGCTCTGAATGTAGTAGATACACGATGTAAAGAGTTAACCAACGACAACCTGTTTGTACATATAATGACAACCACAGACAACTTTGTACAACACAAACTCTGTGAGTTCGTATACACATGTTTTAAGAAAAGGGAAGAGTCATGTAAACGTTAGATATAGTGATAGCTTAGTTGCAGATGTATTGTTTATTCAATTGTAATACTACATGTTATAGTACTTAGTCTTTATAATTAGTATCCCATCATGGGATTTGCTGCATTTAGCCCACATGGGCAGGAACATGCAAATAAAGATCATCATCATTAAACAATCTCGTGTATTACAATGCTAGAAGCAACCTTTTCAAAGCTTTACTTATAGCCTTTGTAAAGTCTACACAGATAACAGTTCCTTTAGATCTTTGATTTCATGTGGCCTAGGGATGGGATGTATGCTATGACAGGTCACCTGCTGGAAAGATCTGATTGTCAGGAAGACTTTTCAGTTACTTTTTTCAATCTATTCCACTCACGATTATAGTCTGCAAAGTTTTGCATTTTGCCTGTCTTTCCAAATATCGTTCCAGTATTGCAGACATATTCTCATTAAAAAAGGTAACCTACTCTTTAATTAAAAAAAACGTCTACCCAAAGCCGCATCAGTGGTGTGTTTGGTCGGCCTTTACAAAGGTTAATCCAGGAATTACGTTTGTCATCATTGGTAATTTTAAGTTCTTTACAAAAGGCCGTCTGGTTGCAGGCTAATGTAGATCAAAGTGTCCTTTTGCATTTACCGTCCGACATGCAACAGGCATTGGAAAATGTCCAAATACGTGCATCGCTTACTGAGGCCTTACGCCCGTTACATAAAGCCAACCACAGCCTAACTGCCGCTCTCAACCTTCACCCTGAAGTGGTTTGGAGTCGGTTGAAGGCAAAGTTGGCTGCAGTTATGGTTGGTAGCTAGTAGCCGCGGTTGGCTATTGGTCTGCTGCGCTAGGTGAATGTCTTAATGTTTAGGTATTACAAAAAATCCTCTCTTAAAGCTCACCGATCGTACCGAATTCAATTCATAAGAGGGTTGGCACTCATGAGCTTACTGAGGGAAGACCTTAAGGAAAGAGTACTTGGACCACTGTAGTCAGAAAGAAACCAAGGGAGCTCAGGAAGCTGGTGATTAACAGGACGGAGTGAAAAGAGTTGAAGAAAGACTGATTGTAGCTGCAGAGTGTCTATGACCACTGCAGCAGGAGGACACAGTGGACTACTACTACTACTTAGCAATCATGACAGAGTTGGCAATCGGTTGGGATTCGGGCAGGGGAAATTCGGGTGTCTGCGGCTAGAGGTTCGGATGGTTGGGAGTAGCTTCTTCTTCTAGGGTCCCCACTTGGAGTAGCTTAGAAAATATTATGGGCTTGGACGAGGGTAAATCATTGACGAGTTTGGAAATGGTTGGGACTTAGAACTTACTACTACTCCTACTCTCTGTCAGTCATTCTATCCAGACTATGACAAACTTAGAACTTAGTTGTCGCTAAAATATAGACATGGCCCTAACTCGTCAGACTGCTCCAATGACCTAAGCCTACTGCAGACCTTGGTTGGCTAGCTGCCTGAGGGAAGGCCCTGAATGTGTAAATAACCTCGAGACGTACGTTCTTGGCTGTCCAACCATTTCACCAAGTTGTAACAAATCAGCGTCTAAGAGACACATAACCCTCCATTGATTTGTAGGTTCTTTACTATAATGTCTGGGAGCAGCTGGCAGTCTGGATAGTTCTCAAACTTGAGCGACGCTTTAAGCCTTACTATTAGTAGTCATCACTGTACGTTTTGGAATATTGCTACTACCTAACTCGTAAAAAGTTCATATGTGGCAGTTAATGTCCTGCATGCCAACGCATGTCTGAGAACAGTATTTAAAGTGCTACAGTTGTGTACATCCCAAAACTATCGTAGAGTGGAATTTGTTATCACCAAGTACAGTAGATGCATCTTCTCTGGGGAGCTTTAAAGAACGCTTGCAGGTAGATGTGCAAAAGTTTGGAGTGACGGGTCGTTCATTGTAATATAATCAGCTGCTGCCGCGCCGCGTGCCTGCGAAGCTGGTGTGTTATGCCAAAGGGCGGCTATACCGGCTATAAAACAGATACAGAAATCGGAACATTCACGATATACCTCTAATAATTACGCGTCTTCAGCCAACGCGATGAACAAGACGGATTCTGTCTGCGTAGTTTGATAGAACATACCTTAGTGTGCTATCAACGTGCGACGGTTTCCTACAACGATAGATCATCAGATAGACTGTATTGGTTGTGCTACCATTAAATACATTTAAAACTAAATTCTAATTTGGATTAAGTGACTATTGCATGATTTCAAAATCATCTTTGCTTCAAAGGGAGGTCAATGGCATTGAAGAAACTATTTTATGACTATGAATTGAAATTTTGTCGGAAAGTTGATTTTAGATCTGGTGTGGTAGGTTGAAATAGATGGGAAAGTAAATTTTGGTAAATGAGTTCTTGCACTATAAAATATGCATGTAGTGTGCGAACATAGCTTGTTCCTCTACTAAAGACAATTTTGATAAAATAGCAAAACTCTCTCGATCTCCCTCATGTCTATGTCTGTCTGTCTGTCTGTCTGTCTCTCTCTCGAAACATCTGCAGCTATACTTTGAATTGTCTATCTTTATTTCTCAACAAAACATTTTTCCACAGTTCACTTTTTTTTTCAAATGTCATATCTTAACCTTTTACTTTCATAAGACTGCCTGATAGTACCATTATCAAGTTCCGGCGGACGTAATAACCCATTAAGACAGACGTCATATTTCCCGCCGGAGGGGAAACATAAGTGGGATACACGTAATCATCTGGCAATCTGATTAATGGATTATTCCTAAGGACTTTGATCTTTGGGGGTTATTACTTTGTCATTCGGGAGCATATGTAATTTTCGAACAAATTATTAGATATTAACATTTCGAGGGGGCGGGGTTCTGTGACAGCAGAACAAGTTATGCAGCTGCTAGGTTTTTCTCTAAGCGTTATAAGAATAGATTTGAAAGATATATTGGTTTTGTTATATCTTATTGCAAAATCGAGTCTATCATAGCACAGAAATGTCATAAAGTTAAAAAGATATTTTGGAAAATGGGTATCATTACACTGTGATATTGTAAATTAGTTTGCAAACTGTTCTAGAATTTTATGTAGTTTTTGTCTTTACATTTCTATACCGTATGCTTTTCCTTGCATACATACTTATTACTGCTTTTGTGCTGTACATCTTTAAAATGCAATAAAAAAGTTTAGCGTTAATGAGCGGATTCTCTCAAAAAATGCAATACTGACACTAAAAAGCAAAAAAAAATTATACAGATGAATATGATCATAATCAAATTTGGAAACTTTATGTTCACTGAGGTCGATTAATGACATTTTGTTTAGGAAATGCACGTTCTGAAAAATTATCTTAGGTGTGTTTTGTAAATAGTGTAGCCGGTTTTCAACGATAAAGTACCAAATCGCTTGTGATTTTGGGTTTACCGATACCTATGTCTATGGTGGAGTTGACTCTAAATGCTTTTATCAGGTCAAAACCCCTCTTCAAGGAAAACATCAAATTGTGTTTTCATCTTCTGCAACCTTTTATCTCTTGCATGCAGACGTGAGTTTAAATTTTTACCTCGTTAGAATTAGACACACTAAGGCAAGAGCACCTTTCGTTTTATCTCCATGCGATAAAAGGACAACACTTTCAGGTCACTCCCTGTGCTAATGTACGTTGAATTAGTCATGTGGCACTACTTCTAAAGCTCCGCTGATCCGTAACGTTAGGGTTCAGGATTCTAATACAGAGCCCTTGCCCTGATATTTTTCCCGAGGTCTTGTTTATTCTGAGTTAAACTTTTGCCTTTTTAAATTACCATTGCAAATATTTTTATGAGTTATTATGAGGCAGATGAATTTGATCTAGTGTCATGGCTCTTATCAAGAAAACGCAATGCATATATATATATATATACTCGTCAGAATTAACATACCGCTGTCTGAAGTAACAGGCATTAATATTAATATGTTGTATTTAATTGATCATTGTGAGTATACGTGTGCAAATTTGTTTTAAAGCATCCTTTAACTTGAAAGTCGTATCGACATGGATCTCAGCGACAGCCAATGGTATAAGGCTGCCTGTGCTTCTTTATGCCCCCTTTCCACTAGGACGGCGCTCTCGCCGCGCTGTCTCTGCGACAATAAATGTGACAGATCGCTGAACGAATTGCGTAGTAAAGAAACGATTTTTCATACAATTTGTGTATTTTGCTGTCCTCTCAGTCACACTATATTACATCGGTATGATATACCCAGTAAGAAATCAAAGGTAATTTAGGATGCAGTGAGAGCGCAGCGCGATCGCCGTCTAGTGAAAAGGGGGCCTAAGAAATGAGCCAAGGCCAATATTCCATATTCCAGACACTCCAGAGTCGCCTTATGGCGACAATTTTGACGTGTCTGATCTATCACTGACGGATGCATGGACGTAAGACGGATTAGTCGCAATTAGACACATCCTGCAATGACTTGTCGCTACGGAAGAGGCAACCTACGTACAGCTTTATTGATAGATAAGTGTAATCATATTGCAGAATTAGTCGGTTCCTGTTCATGTTGCGTAGTAGAACCCCGTGTAATGTAAATGGTGTTGCTATTCAATTCCTTTATTATTTGATGCCTGTTGCGTAAAGGTTTGTCGTGTAACTAGAAAGTTGATTGTCCTTAAATTCTAAATAGATCATCATCATCATCATGATCATCGCGGACCAAGTCCACCTCTTAATAGATAAATCCCCCCCCCCCCCCGAGCAGATCTTAGAATGGCATACGGTAGTATCATAAGCTGGGGAAGGAGTTGAGCCCGCAGAAGAGTTTTATTCCTTGTAACGAAATAAAACCCCTCTGGCGGCTAAAATCCTTCCCCAGGTTATGATACCTTCTAATGCGAGCTCAAGATCTGCTTGGAGATTACCCTGCCTTGTCTTTACACCACATTTGACATTTAGTTCGTCCTCTCTCGAGGGAAGACAGTCCTCGGTCTCACAACTCCCGAAAAACAGCGACCCAAAAGTCGATGCAGATAATGCTCTTACCAGAGTACTGATGTGCAATTGTGCACCGGAACTATACATGCCTTTCTGATTGTGGTGTCCATTAATCTACTGTTCAGTTGTCACCTGTAATGATGGAAACCAGCAGTTTTCATCCGCTACCTGCCAAGAAGCTTACAACATGACACACAGAGAACAGCAATACCACGCTTCCTACACTAACCCTCACAGGGCGTCCTGTTTTGTGGAATCTTACTCTGCACGATATCAATGAATAGCATTAAACAGCAACAACCCTTGGGTGACTAAAAGCGTCTTAGATGGCGTGATTGTAATATGATCAGTGAATGTAAAGCTGGTGCGATAGACCGAAAATGTTTTTCTTTGTGTTTTTTATCAGTCCTGTTTGATAGCATTAACACAGTCCAGGATGGAATTATGATAACATAGACCGACGATGCTGCCACGCTGGTAGAACATATTTACAGACTGATCACAATTTGTTGTACTGAAAGAAAATGTAATTCAAATGAAGGATCAGAATATTGTAAATATACTACAATCCTCGAAAAGTGCTATTGCTCATTCGTTTAGAGACTTCTTTTCTGTACATTCTCTAGATCTTCTCAATGCAGGCTGCGGTCAATGGCTGACCAAAGCTTAGACAGATAACGATTTTTTTACGTTTTTTATGTTTTTATGTCTCTTCAATCATACTCGTATATCTTCATATGGCAATAATTAAATGAAGGGTCAAGAAAATTCAATTTCAGTCGCAGTACGACCGCCAAACGATTGCCTTCTAATTATAAGGGCTTTAGGACTGAAGGTTATGATCAATCAAGGACCTTTCCACCCGCCAATCCTGCAAGAGCTAGTTCAAAGTAATGTGAAACCAATCGTTTTTGGGTCGGTATTTTTCGGTGATTTCGTTTATTCTACGTGGAATTGCATTGCTAGCGAGAGTGCCTTGATTTTTTTGGCACAGACTTGTGAAAAAGCTACCTGTGCGCGTGTCTGATGTCGCAGATGTTATAAGGTTAATACGTTGTCCAGTCCGCAACTAATCGTTTGTGGTCGGTATTTGTCGTCGAATGCGCATGTTCTACTTCGAATTACTAGCTAGACTGGCCTAATTCTTTTGCTCAGAAATGTGGAAAGCTGCGCGAGTCTGATGTCGCAGATGTTATAAGGTTAATACGCTGTCCAGTCTGCCACTCATTATCTCCATTCTGCAGTGAGGCGGGATATGGCGTTTGATCTCTGCTATCTATTAGGTGAATATTTAAATGTCGCTTTGGTGCCAAAGGCATTATCCTCCTTACGCCATCTGCCAATAGCTTTAGAACAGGGCCATCACTAAGGAGAAAAAACTAGGTAGTGTCGCCGTACATGCACGTAATGACAAGTACCTTCGTCGCGTTGCACAAGATGGTGCGACAACGAGTTGCCCAACGTTCAGTTTAAAGAATCTAGCGCGTAGGTAGCCATTAATGGGTAGAAATTATCTGGAAATTGACCAATTTTCTGTTTGCTGTAGGTGGGAGGCGGTTGTAAGCTGTTTAAGTAAAAGGTGACATCGTCAGAGCCGGACAGATGTGGCTAACGATAGCCGTTTGCATTGTTACGGGTGGGCTTCTTCACGGTGAGTACGGCTTTCAGCTAGTAGATGTCTGTAATAAGTATATAACGTTGTATACTGAAATATTTCTTGTTGGATAAAAGTTGAATTGTAATTTCTTACAAAAAGAACTGTGAAACTCCAGTCTTTGGCAAGGATTGAGCAAATCACAGCCTCTTTTTACTTTCTTTCATTTTGAATATTTCTTAAATTTGCCGCATTGCCGTCCATATTCACTTGATTTTGAATTGTTTATCCGACATGATTGTAATTGATATTTCGAAGGGAAGTTATATATATCTATTGCCGTTAACCTCTGGTTGGTCGTTAAATATAATTGAATGGCGCAAGTCACACATCTATTTAGCCATAATGCGGCTCCATTTTGTTGCATGTGATAGTGTTGAGGCAATTGTTGAATGTGGTATTGTTGAGACATTCATAGAGCATGCACTATCTGCCCGACAAGATTGATATCTTAATTTTCATTTAGCTTAATTAGATCATTTTCATGACCAGTTCAGGTTCAAATTTTAACCTTCACGTTTCTAATGACACAATGCCCTAACTAGTGATTATTTGTGCAAGAAAGAAAGAATAAACTACAACGGGAATTGTTGTGTAGTGTACAAATAACCTACTAAAAAGAAACGTTTGTTTAAAGTGGGTATCTTATTACAATCTTTACAATTAATGATATGACTCCTGTATAATTTGATTGAACATTTTTTTCATAACCAACCAACCAACCAAAGAAAAATAACTTTAATCTTTCAGAGAATTGTTTTTCATTTGCGTCATAGCTTATGACATGACCGTTTCAAGACATGACCAAAGATTATAAGAAGTTTCCTTAAGAAGAAGATAATACATTTGAAATCGCCTTATCCGTGACCCAATTTGACATATCTTAGAAGCAGGAAGCAGCTTTAGAACAGATTAAAGGAAAGCTTGCGAATTTTGCTCCACGTCCAGAATTGAAGCCGTGTTATAAGCTCTTTTTTTCTAATCTATATTTATTACAGTAGAAGCCAGTTAATTGCACACCGGATTAACATACACTTCTGTTAACTGCACGGAATTCCAAAATCCCAAACCGGTGCGGTCCAGCAAGATAACTTCGCATTATTCGGATAATTGCACAAAATTCACTGGCAACTTGGCCGTGCAATTAAGCGGCTTCTACTGTATTGGCACCAATGTCAGATTTATCTTTCTTCTTTATAGGGTAATATCAATATGGATTATTATTGGTCAAGGCAGCAATGACTGCACAACAACTTACAGTATAAAATTATAAAATCGACCAAAAATACAAAACAGTTTGTGTGCAGTCTAACACCGTATAGCAACAACAGATTACGGTGTAATAGGATACTTTAGATCCGCTCTAAAACCTTTCAGCCAGACCTGCTTTTCTACAACCTTAATAGAACCCGGGAGCGAACATCATTTAACTTAAAGGCAGATTGTAATTTGGAACAGAATCGCTTGCACACGTCGACACAGTATATCTTGAAGGCAATCAACAACCAAGGTGACATCATTTAGAGGCAGGTAACTTTGAGTAAAATAGCTCATGACTCGGCGACGGATTATGCAGATACTGTCTCGTTTTTACATGTGCTGAACCTGTAAGCAGCAGTAGATTGATTGTCTTGGAATTGGTTACCTTGAATCCGCGCCACAACTGTTTAAGGTGGTATCTCACTGCAATTGGGGCACAGGTGCGACACTTCGGGGTTCGTTAAGCACTGTTGTGTTATTTTCACCGATTTTTTTTTTGTAATTTAGAAATAGAATAATTTACAACTGAATACTTTTAAATTCATTTTAACACTCATAACACAAAACGTAAAAAATTTAGTTCTTAATCTCTGAAATGTGTTGAGTAATCTTGCGAACCCTGTAGTGCCGCAACGGTGCCCAAACTAAGTGTAGTGAGATACCATCTTTAGACCGACCTACTTTTGTTACCAGTGCACAATTATCGCACAGGCTAAAATCCTCTCCGGTTCCTGGTTTTTCCTAAACTTGAATCCAGTCTACTGCTGGCACGGCCTACCGTAGTTAGTGCAGGCTCTCTACGGGGCCAGAGTAGGTCTCCGCCGCCGGGATTATCATTCACACCCGGTAGGATTTTCACGCGGTTAGACTTTGCCCGGGGGGGGGGGGGGGGGGTTAATAGCCGGTCAGCCCACTGGGCTAAAGTCTAACCGCGTGAAAATCCTACCGGGTGTGGCCGATTACCCCGGCGGCTGGGAGCTTCCCTGGCCCCGTACAAAGCCTGAACTAACTACGGTAGGCCGAGCCAGCAGTAGACTGGATTCCAGGTTAGATTTTTCCTTCTCGGAACATTTGCCTCACACTGACATGAAGATTGATTGATAATCAATCAATCGTGCACCACAATGTCAATGACTACAACTCGTTGGTTTGAATCGACTTTGCTGTGAGTTTGACAAGGGCAGAGGGAAGGCTTTGAAGGACACGTCCTAGTTTGTAAAATTGAAACAAAAATGTTTCTGACGTATTCAGCGCATATGAATTTTACTGGCAATTAACCTCACTGCCCACTCACTTCGAGTTAAATGGTCGCTGAGACGTGTTAGTCGCCTTTGTAGCTTGATATAATACTCGGCTTTGTAAAGATTTGTGGTCTTATGATATTGTTATTGATACGTATCCTGTCCTTGTCCGATTCCATTTGTATTGTCTCTGATTTCGTCTGCAATAATTCGGCTTTTCCTTTTGTAATAGCCACAGGCTAGTTGGGCAGCCCAGGCTGTGCGTGCTGAACAGCCAAACCAATAAAAGAAATCAAAATAAATATTGTTTCAAAAATCTGATATGCCTTTACGATAATACGATAATAATCAAGACCCTATTATATATAGATTGGTGGATGAATGAATGAACTGACTTGAAAGATCATTATCTTCACTAATTACTCATCAAGCACATGGAAAACAAACCATGTTATGATGTTGTTTTGCAATTAAGGACAGCTCCAAGCATGATATATCACTATCGAAGGATTACCGTATATGGTTATGTTACTGGCAAACTCCAGTCCTATGATGTTTGTATCAGGTAAAAACTAACTGAACTGGAAAACTGTTAGATTAAAACTGTCTTGTACGATCCGAAGATGAGTTCTGAAAACAAAATTGTTAATCTCTATTTCTGCTACGAGGCAATATAAGGCAAAAGTGGTGCTGATCCTTTGCAATTTACCGAACATTTAACATTGTCCCTTGTAGCACATTAGCTTGCATGTTAAAACGTTTGATATGGATTTGCATGTCCCTAATATTAGTTGCAATCCTCGTATATTTAGACCAAGTGCAGGCAAAATGCAGGTAACGGACAGACAGACGGACGGACACACACACACACACACACACATGCACATAAACACATCGTATATTTAGACCAAGTGCGGGCGAAATGCAGGTAACAGACAGTAACACACACACACACACACACACACACACACACACACACACACACATATATATAGGAACACACACATACATAAATACATACACACACACACGCACGCACGCACGCACGCACACACACACACACGCACGCACACACACACACACGCACACGCACGCACACACACAAACAAACATACACACACACACACATACACACACACACGCACACACAAATACACACACACACACACACACACACACTCGTTAGACCTTCGACAATGGTACTTTGATAACCACTTTCATGTGAAGTTGGTTGATATCTTATGCTATGTCCTCTTTCGTTCCAGGGGCGCATGGTGAGTTTGATGGGAAGAAGCTGAAGATGGCGATACTGAAGGATTACCAGAGAGGCGTCCGTCCCGTGGCGAACCACACCCACACCACGCCCCTCAAGATGGGCATGGACTTCAGACAGATCATCGACTTGGTGAGCACAACACTAACATAACTCTAACAGTGCACTCTCACTGCACTTGCGTCAAACTTGCGTCCCTGCGGGGTTCGTTCACTGCGTCACTGTTTTGTTATTTTCTCCAATTTTCTATAATCTAGATAAGGCGTAATACGTAAAAGTATGACGTAGAAGGCGACAAAATACACAGAAAGAAAACGACAAAATACACAGTAAGAAAATTCGTTCTTTATCTCTGAAATTCGGTGAGTATCTGTCGAACCCCGCAGTGACGCAAGCTTGACGCAAGTGATGTGAGTGTGCACCTTAACATTACTCTGATGCATATTAGGCCACACTGACTTTATCTTACAGATGACATCCACTGGAGACCCAAAAACTAAGGCGAAAATCCTGCAAAAAAATGCCGCTAAACCACAGGACTAACCATCCCGTCCATGATCCATTCTTTTCCTGGCTTGGTTTGCACTGTTCATCTCCAGTAAGACACAATTTTCTTAATTCCAATAATGATTTTATTGCAAATTCTTAAATGTTATTAAAGAGGGGAACAATGGTACTGTGCTCTGACCCTGTGCTCCCTTACCCAGGAGAGCAGGTCGTCTGGCAATCATAGAATAAAGATTGACCAGGGATGCTTCAAATTATTTTATTGAGAACAGGCGAAAATTAATGCGTGCGAGGATGTCATCCACAACATTAAATCAGTGTGGCCTTACAGGTAATATGTAACGCAATAATGGTCGATTATCCTTTTATAGTGGACTGTTACTCTTTGATATCATATGAAATGAGAAAATGATAACAATCAGATAACAATACAATCGCAGTAAATTGCAATTAGGAACTAAGTCAACCGTACCATATAGCCTACCATGGTAATATGTAACAGAAGATTGATCTTCCACATTGGTGTATATTAGTCTGAAACAGAGAATTCTCTTTGTAGAATCGCAGAGCATAATGGGTAAGCAGATATCTTGACTTGACTGATATATACATGCCAAAAATAGAGTTTCTCTTTCTTGCGAACATAAGAAGATTATTTGGCATTTAAGAAAATTGGGTATAAAGCCATCTGAGTTTTTCGTCTGTCTCCTATTTCAGGACGAAAAGAATCAAATGTTAACGAGCGATATTTGGCAAAGACAGGTAAGAAAACTGAGCAGAATAATATTTAGGGGACAAGCATAGGGATGTTGGCTGTTCCTTCAAGGAAACCATCACAAAAATGCCCCTGCAGCTCCAGAGCAATCTGCTTGGGGCCCAAATAACATTCTTCTTTACGTCACAAGCTATCTGCCAACAAAAACAAAACCACAAAAAGATACAAAAATTGAAGTTCTGCTGCAGTGCCAAGGTCACATACCCGGGGTGGGGGGCAAGTCAACCTTGACATCCGTCTTTCCAACCTCTAACCAAATATCATTGGAACACATCTACTTGTCGAGGTTCTAGAGTTATGCTGACCACAAATATCCGGAAACACAGAAATTCAATCACACACGCCCAAAACGTATACATGTATAGAAAAGGGAAACACAGCCAACTACCCAATGGCATCTTTGTGTAGTATTTTCTAAAGGGTTATGATTATCCTTCTCCTGTTTTCAGGACGAAAAGCACCAAATCCTCTCCAGTAATGTTTGGATGAGAAAGGTAAGAGGACTGGTGCTAATGCGAGCATGTCAAGATTTTTTTGTCACCTGTTGTATTTTTTCACGCTTTTCTCATCTTCTTGAAAGAACAGTATTTTTATTAAAAGAACAGTAATGTAATCTTGTTTTATTGTCTTACGCGTGTGTTATTGTTGCTATTTGTTTGTAACCGTGAGTCGACCTGGTCTGCATGGATTTCATGAATTGTAAGTGAATGGCACGTGAAGAGTTGACCTGAATCTAAAGACATATTTCTTTTAATAGCTATGATTTACATCTACCACATCTGTTTGTGGATGCTTTAGAAGTCTATTCTTACCGATTGAGGACATGTTAGTTCGAGTTACAGTCATTATCTCGTAAGACCTCGTATTTTGAAAGTCGCATGTTATCTATGAGGTGAAAAGAATAGAACACATTGATGTTATCTGGGTGGAATTCGTCTACGTCATTTTTTTTGTAATGTAGCATTTGAATACGTTTGAATCCACCCACTGACCTGAATTATAAACTCTTGGTAAACTAGTAGATGAACGTAAACCGAAAATAAGCCCTTTCACAGCTACAGAGATCAGAACGCATGTGCGGCGACAGGAATTCCAGGCAATATGTCAAATAGGAAGGCCCCGAAAAAGAAAAAAAAGTCCTTGTCTCGAACATTTCTATTTTCATAACGATGTCCAGACGAGTTTTGTTTCTTTTTTCGGCGCACATGCGCTCTGACCTCTGTGAAATGGCTTATAAGAACAGGGCACTTTTATTGATCAAGAATCTAAAATGTCTGCGAACCTTTTGTAGTACTGGAAGGACGAGGCGCTAACCTGGGACCCAGACGAGTACAACGGCATGAAGTACATCAACCTGCCTTCCACGGAGATCTGGCTGCCGGACGTCGTCCTTACTAACAGGTAAAGGAGGAAGATAGATATTTATTAATGGTTTAAGAATGTTGAATATAAGCTCCTTCAAACTTCCGAGTTCGCATGCGCGTCGACACGAATCGTCAAAGGAGAAGGCCCCTGAGACATGTATAAGCCTTTTCACACTAGTTACCGCGCATGCGCGAGTGAAATGAGCTCTTGGTAATATGTCAAAGCTAAAGGTCTCCAGAAAATCAACATTACGTTCCGGACATCGTTACACAAATCGAAACAATGGCAGTGATTAGGCTGTTTACGTCTGAGGGACTTCAACTTTGACATGTTACCCAGAATTCCTTTCAACCGCGCATGCGTGGTAACTAGTGTGAAAATGCTTGTAGGCTTTTCATTTAACTTCATTTGCGCCATGTTGGATTGCAGCGTACGTCTGTTAGCCTTACAAAGATGCTACTGCTTAATTCAATTTACCCGCCAACGTGGTCGTCGGAGGATTCAAATTATGATCAATGAAAACATGTATACAAACACGTCTTAACATAGTTATGCAAATCTGGACCGTCGGCACGAGAACTGTTTACATGCTAACAGCCTTCAATGGCCTTCAATTTTTAACAAATTACACACAATTACTGTCGCCGCGCATTCGAGAACTTGGAAGTATAATAGGACGACAAAATGCTTAAATTTTGTATGAAAGTTGATGTATTGGTATATCCATCACAAAACTGATTTCAGTCTGTATCAACAAAAAGCGAGTGAACTCTTTTTTTTTCTACCAGTCAGATTTTGTCTTCATTGGTAGAACTGTGAACCCGATCTTTGATCACAACACTTACATTTTCCCTAACTCTTGTTCACAGTGCCGGAAAGAACCACGACCAGCCTCAGAACAACGTCATCATCAGCTACAACGGTGAGGTGACCTGGCTGGTGACCCGGATGTACTTCAGCGCCTGCTACATCAACACCTACTTCTTCCCGTTCGACGAACAGAATTGCACTTTGACCTTTGCCTCTTGGACACACAGCGGCTTCGAAATCGACCTCATTCAAGAACCCGAACCGCCGAGCAAGTCCTATTACGTCAACAATGACGAGTGGAAGTTGATTGACATTTACGTCAGACGAGACGTTGTCTACTACGAGTGCTGTCCAGAACCGTATCCGGAAGTGACGTATACCATACGGATCCAGAGAAGGGCCCTGTTCTACGTCACCAACCTGTTGGCGCCATGCTGTCTGCTGTCCTTTCTCGTCATCTTCGGCTTCTACCTGCCGTCTGATTCCGGGGAACGAGTCGGGCTGGGCATCACCATCCTGCTCTCGTACTCAGTGTTCCTGCTGATGGTGTCGGAGTGGATGCCGCCTACGTCACGGACGGTGCCACTGATAGGTAGGTTTTGTGTATTTTGGATATGAAAAAGCGATTTTGATGTTCTTATTGTTGAGTACTGTCAACGACATGGAAATAATGACCCAAAAGAGAAACTTCCCTTGACTGGCTCCATTCTGTTTTATTTTAATGATCTTTCATCAACAAATTACCCTAAAGGCTATTGGAATAATCAGTTGGGAAAACAAGACTGTTGAATTTTGTTGATAGTAACCGTGCTCATTTCTTAGCTGTGTTCCTAGAACGTCACTAAAAGTGATGCTGTAATTTCTTCATAAAATTCTGAAGTCTAAAGAACTTTTGTTTCTTTTTCTCCTAGTGGTATACTACAGCGTGACGATGCTGCTCGTTACCCTGGCAACCGCCATGACCATCGCGGTGCTGAACATCCACCACTGCGCAGCCCACACCACGCCGGTCCCTCACGTCATCCGGTTTCTCGTGCTGAGACTTCTCGCGAGACTCGTGTGCATGAACAGCGTGTCGTCTCATTGGGAAGAAGAGCACCACCATCCATGGAACATCGAGAGAACCATCAACATGTTCACCATGAACACCCTGGACAACGGGCACGGCACGGACACCGAGTCGGTCGCGAAGAATAAGAGCAAGCCGCCGGGAAACTCTCCAGGAGAGAACGGACTGTACGCGTCCCTCTTGATGTCCATGAGAGAGATTCACAAGGAGATCCGCACCATAAACGCGAGGTTTCAGAGGACTGATATCCAGACTGGGATCGAGGACGAGTGGAAGAAAGTAGCGAAGGTCATAGACAGATTTCTCATGCTGCTGTTTGCTGTCGCCACCTGCCTGACGAGCGTTTGTCTTTTTTCCCAAGTGCCACATTTCAATCTATAAAGAGAGAAAACAGTGTAACACTGGGGTTCAAGGACTGCTAAACTGACCATGCAAAACGGCTTTAAGCATTTTGGCCGAGCGGTTTAGCGTCTGGGTTTGTGAGCTGTCGGCCAGGGATCGTCGCGGGTTCGAATCCCAGGAGTCAGAAGATTTCTATATATTGTTTCTGTCTGTTTCTACGACCTTTTTGTGTGGCACATCTATAGCATGTTACTCACAAGGCCGGTGTGGGAACCATTTAAACAAGAGGAGAGTAGAAACCGAAAGAACCTGGCTCCCAGGATTTAAACCTGGGCCGCCGGCTTACAAACCCAGCACCCAACCGATTCGGCCAAAAGGCTTTAAGCCTTTAAAAAGCTGTTTGGCGTGGCCAGTTTAACAATCTCTGAACCCCACTGTTACATCATGCTGCTGTAAATACCTTATGTCCGTATTTACCACAGAAAGAAAGCATATTGACAATCATGAATGGGACTGTGAAAGGTTGTAGAAGAATTAAATGTACAAAATAAAATAAACTACGCGGGGACGATTTAAGCTATAGAGTCAGCCAATTGTACAGTGTTCTTTAGATACTGCCGCAGAAATATATATGCTTAACTCTTGTAGATATTTAACGAAAAACGTTTTGCACTTTGACGCAAAGAGGTTGATTGACGAAAGTTCACATTGATTTGTATCAATTTGTAACAGCCTGTTTCAAGTCCACCGGACCACACATAGCTGTAAATGCTGTTGCTTCTTACTACATTACGGTATGAACCACCGATCTTAAAACTAGAACAAAATGTATCAAGTTAATATAAGATATCAAACTTACAACTGTAATGCGAGGATGGATGCGACACTGTCGTTAAAACTGTAATCACATGATCGTATATTCAGAACACTTTGTCATAATGCTCTGAAACCTTTGATAGAACGCAGATAACATTTCATTCCAATGCTATGTATTGTTGAATGAAGTGGTCTTAAAACTAGTCAACTATACATATACGAACAACACACAAATATGCTCTCAAAGCTAGGTGTACCTACTATATACGTATATAGGAGTGGCCTTAACACACACTGTAAAATACCATTAGGTATACCTTCCACAACTACATACAGTAATATATTTTATTTCTCTATTAAAAGAGGAACATAGAAATTTAGTCCATATATAAACATAGGTTTAAAAAATCCACATGGCTGCATTAGTTAAATAGGTAATCATAGTTTTCTGTGGTAGGTCATCACGCTCTTATTGGCTCGAGGATACCTAAGGATATCATGGCAGAGGAGACGTATTAGAAGTTACTAATCCTACTTAGTGTCTGCTGTCTACAAATACTCATAGGCAATGTGTATATGTGTATATCTGTACCGAATGGGCGTTATGTCGTGTGAAATATTTGATATTACGTCGATGAGGGTTAGAAGTCCTGGTAAGAAGATACGCCAAGAAGTAGTTACTCAAGCAACTTCCAAAATCATGTTCAGTTGCTTGAGTAACTACTTCTTGTCGTATTTGTTATAACATCGATTGTAGAAGCAGCACATTTAATGTTTGGACAAAGTATTGAAGGACATTTGTATATTTACACAGAGGACAATTAAGGTTACCCCATGATCGACAACAAGACTTAGATAATGATTGGCCTTGTACTATGTGATGGTCATGTGCACATTTAATAAATGTGTGCGTTACGGTTAGAAATATTCATTGCCCGAAGTGTCTTTTTGCAGACTGAAAACCTTTACTTCATGAATTGAATAATCATTACAGCAGATTACCCCCTGTTTTTTTACCGCAGTTGTAAATTGTAAGAGTCTCACTCACGACAAACCTCGCCTTCTTCATCCCCATCGGCAGCTGTAAATCTATAAACAGGGTACATTAGCCACAATGAATGTTTCCGTACCAGAATGATAGTTACTTCTGGCATATTCCTAGTTTAAGAGGAGTCTATTTTATGTGCTTCACCTGTGCCATCAAACTTAAATCTTTAACTATTGCTTCTACATGACATTATGTTAAAGTTTATTAAAGGGCGACTACTCTACAGTGTCCATTTCAACGGCTTAGCAGATAGCTACACTCTGAACCTGGTAGTTGACACTAGCCGGATATATTGGTTGATTTTACATAGTGCAATCTTTGCCTTGAAGTTTGAATGTGCCGTGAATGATTGAGTACCAAGAAAGATCACCAAATTGCTAAACACGATGACAAAAAAAAAGATTTTTGGTAGAGCCCTGTCCCAACAAGAAAATTACAAAGCTTGATGAGTTACCTGAAGTTCAGTCACAAGGTGCCTTTGAAGAGAATAGTATAATTAGGATAATTAGGTGAATAAATGATACCAGCGACGGGTGTGAAGGAGTCAATGAGGCCGGCAGCGAGAACTACGGGCGCAACAGGAAAGGAGCAAAATTTTCTAATTTGGTTTAAACTTTCGATCGAAACCAAGGTGACATTGAAGAGACGCATGACCCAATTACGTCGCACACGTGTGAATTTGACTCCGTCAGAATAAAGGTTAAATGCGTCTGGGGATCAGTGGTGTATCCGTCAAGGTCCATCTGGGAATTGATAAGTCCAAATGTAAATGTCCTTCGATCCCTTGACAATGTAAAACCTAAATCTATCAACGTCCAGTCAAGCAAAACGGTTCTTGGCCACCTTTTAGACAAAATTGAGTTACTGGGCCAGTTGCATTAAAGAATTTAGTAGGTACACTGAACAAAAAATAGCAACTGGTTCTTCTACTCAATCAACAACCGAACATTTGATCTTGACCAAGTGAAGCTGAAAATAATAAAATGTATGATATCTTACTCCACCAAAATAAAGTTTAAATGCGTTTGAGGATCAGTGTTGTCTCCCTCTCAGTACATGTTGGGAGTTGATACGTCCAAATGTAAATATCTCTTCGATCCCCTGACAAAGTAAGACCTAAATCTATCAAAGTCCAGTCAAGCAACACGGTGGCAATGTCATTTCTTAGCCACCTTTTAGACAGAGTTGAGTCACTGGGCCAGTAACTTTCTATTCCACATCAAAGTTGGTGGATCAGTTAATTAGACAAAAGGGGAAAAAGTGACTTAACTCATTGAGTACATTGAAGAATTTAGTAGGTATACAGAAAAATGAGTAACTGGTTCTTTTGCTCAATCCATCCATCCATTAATTTTGATCAAATGAACCTGAAAATAATAAAAGATATGATATCGACTTATTAAAGTTAAAAAGTTAAAGTTTGCCCATGCATCTACAGACGCGTAGGGTGGCGCCCATCCCCACTTCAAAGCCCTTGGGTATGACTCGGCAGGGGATCGAACTCACGACCTACCGAATGCAAGGCGAACACTCTACCCACTAGGCCATTGCACCGGTTTCTATCGACTTATGCTAGGTTTTAACTGAATCAGATATTTTCAATTTACATGATAATTGTGCACATGGTGGAAACATATTGGATTTGGATGAAAATGTTTTAATTTAGCATGGCGTTTCAAATTCACTTTGTCCTTCGGTTTAACCTTATAACCAATGGAAATCTATTGCGGGAAGACTACTTCATCAGGGTGAGAGTTCATTTCAACGTATGACCTTTTACGCAACCGTTATGGACATTCAGACAAACTTATTTTCATTCAAACAGCCAAATGTCTTATTAAGACCGATGCCACGGTTAGTCTCAGTCAGCAGTTTACTGCTCAATCAGTGGAATAATTCCCATCATTAGTCATGGTTAGATCACAGGCAATGTCCCATTGCAGCGTCCATGATGCATCGCAGTCGTTATAGAGCCAGTGACCCCCAACTGATACACGTGTCTTAATTAAGTACCAGGTTTCAGTCGCCCCGAATCCCGCATGTCTTTTAATGTTATTGCCATCAAAATGAGTGAGAGTCATAATTCCTCGGAAATTTGCCCCGGTACTAATTACTCCCTCAGCTGCTGAAACGCATTGATTAGATGGTCTCTACTGCATCCCACGCTGACTGAATGCGGTCTGACAGTGAAACCCCGCTAATCCTATGATAGTTATTACTTGCCAGCCGACGTCTCTATAGAGTGCTTTTATGATGGAACGCAGCTTAAATGGATACTAGATAATATCAAATATCGCCTCCCTAAGATTAGATTACATTCCAATAACCTTGTGACCTTCCCGGTTGTGTGATGAGTTTAGAAGTCATGTCTGTCTGGATTTTGTTTACATTTAACAGGCGGAGTTCCGCCATGAATGATACTGTCCTAAGCTGATCAAGTAAAAAGCCTAGATGTCTTTCATCATAAAATTTTTCACGTATTATTGAATAACATGATTTACAAGTTAGCCATCTCAAATATGATTAAAAACTTCTGATTTTTATGAATGATTCGTTAAGATAATGAATTAATGGACGTAAATGTCTGAAATGCCAAAGTCCCTTTATTGACAATGACAATGACAATGACAATTATTACACATCCGCGATTGCACGCGGTTTTTCATGCAATCCCGCCGTTACGCCATACAATCCATACATCGGCAAAATGCTATGTATATATTGTGCAAAGTTCCAGGCATCTCGAAGTTAGCACGCCAAAGCTATAGTTTAAGACCATAGAATCCCAGAGGCAGGAGTCGTCCAAGGACAGAAGCCAGGAAGCGTATCAGCTAATGTGCACAACTCCCACGGTGTGTGGTAATAGGAAGATAAGGCCTGCTTACTTCCAGATAACAGCGTCGTTACAGACACGTCTTCCTCTATTAGCGACGGCAGAAAAACAGCAACTCCGTGAATGGAATACCCATCAAATGGCGTTATGACAAGTTTGAAGACTGTAGAAAATGAGATACATTTTGCGATAGTGGACATGTTTTATAGTAGAAGTAAAGATATACATGTTCTATAACTTCACCAACTCTACAGTACAATAATGTCATTGGTGTTGCATGACGATCTACATCGTATAACAAATACGACTAAACCGTTGTAGCTTATTTTGCTGAATATTCGGACAGGTTTTAACTCTTGTGGTGCTGCAAATTGTAACTATACATTTTCCCAATTATGGGCGTTTAAGACCCTTTGGAAAGTAGGGGTACTGTTTTCACTATGCTACGTTTTTGAAAAGTAGAGACCTTAAGCTATGTAATGATGTATACCTTAATAGGGTTATTTGAAAGGAAAACAACAAAAGAGTAGCATAGTGAAAACAGCACTAACACAAGCTTTCCAAGACGCGTTGAAAACGAGATTTAGCTTTTGCGATGGACACATGTGTTCTTGAGTAAAAGTAAATATCAATATCTTCTATGACTTCATTATCTTTACAGTAATGAATTTAAGGTGGTCGTATAACAAGTATGAAAGCAAACCGTTAAAGCTCATTTTACCGTATTGTATAGGCTGTATAACGGTCCATAAACAAAACACAACGGCAACATTAAAAGCTCATTCGAAGTTTGGTACAAAAATATCTCTAACGTGTATTTATGTGGCATATAAATAACGTGTATTTAACGTTTATTTATGTTGTACTAGTGTTTCAACGCTTTGACGTTTACTATTTGGTCTTGGTATCTAGTAAATAGTCAGCAGACAAACACAATTTAATACGAAAACAAAAACCTGCTAAAAAGAAAACAAAATCAAGATGATAGATGCCATTTCACTTTTGTCTAAATCGAAGTTTGGTACAAACATATCTCTATAACGTGTACATGCTACTAGTGTTTCAACTCTCTATTGTTTGCTATTTGGTCCTGGTGTCCAGTAGATAAGCATTGTGGTAGAAAAAAAACGCCAAAAAGGAAAGAAAAATCAAGATGAAAGATGCCATTTCACTTTATTTAAATCCACAACCAACTTCCTTAATGTGAAGGCCGTGAGCGCGTCCTTGTGATTTATATTCAGCTAAAGTCAGGTAGTGAAGTAGTGAAAACTGTAACCATCCTTGGAAATTGCAAAGACCTCACCCAGATGCATCAGTATTAGAGTAAATACTATCTCCAACATAGAAAGCTGAATGTGAAGGCTGTGAGTGGATCCTTGTATTTTATCTCCGGTTGAAGGAATTCAGTGAAAATTACAACTATATCCTTGGAAATTGCATAGACCTCACCCGGATTCATCAGTATTAGATTACATATAATCTTCATCATAGGAACATTAATTCAAGGCCGTGATCGGGTCCTTGTTTTTTCTCCGTTGAAGACAGTCAGTAGAAACTATAAACATTCTTGAAGATTACAAAGACCAGTATTAGAGGACATATCGTCCCTCGGATAGGACGTTAAATGGAGGTCCCGTGTCTTGGGAGAGCCATGCCCCGGGCACGTTAAAGAACCCGCCACATGTGCGATGGTGCGGTGTGAGTGGTCCAAAACCTACAGTACCTTGGCCGCACCTGGGGCAATTACTGTCGTATTGAGGTCACCTGAGTGGCGCCGAATGGCAGTTCGCTCCAGACACTTGCGACAGTCGTATTGAGGTCACCTGAGTGGCGCCGAATGGCAGCTCGCTCCAGACCCTTGCGATTTAGCCCCGCCTATTGTAAGCTCCTCGCAATTCAGCCCCTGGCTGCAAAGAATGAGTAGTCGGCCCACCCCCAATAACAGATATATTATCTCTATCGATATATCGTAGGAACTAAGACCCCCCCCCCCTCCGAAACTATGTGGTATGGAATTAGATTAAGCACAATTAACATTTATAACGTGAAGTATCTTATGAAACATTAGAAACTTATGAGTTATATTACAAATGATTGATAACAATTGTTTGACCAATTGCTGACGTCACGTATACGCAGTATCACGTGGTAAAAAAGATCACGTGTTTGTAATTCTCGCCATTTTACGTGCTGAAGTAATCGGTCCTGAAGAAGGGGACAGTAGTCGTTGAAAATTCGACCCGTGTATACTTTGTGTGTTGGAAGAAAGTTAAGCATACTATGATTACTACCAACACAGATGAGCTTCCATGATAATATAGTGCGTCATTTTCTGCCGAGCTACCCCCTTTTACTCTGCGCTACACATCAAGGTAGAGACTATCAGAGGTCAAGACTGCAGGTAATGAAAACTCTGTGTAAGACAGACTTGCAATTCATCAACGGAAACGGAACGCCCAGTGAATAACAACGCTGTCTTCTGCATTGTCTACATCTATCTACACAGATCTGTGGGCTCTGACACGCTAGGTAGTCTGACCAGTGAGAATTACAAATGAATCTTAACGCAGCTGTTAGTTGCTATACTGAACTTCTGTTAATTGTTGCTTCGAGGTAGAGTCCCAACATGGTACTGCAATTTTCAATACGACTTCATATCTAAATTTGGTTCCGGCCACCAATACATTATTACATTATTTTTCTTGATTTCTGTCAATGGTGTATTTCATTATGTAGACGGGATCGGAAGGTATGTCCTTTCGATTCTTAAGCTCATATAACAGATATAACACCACATGTCTGTGTGCAGTTATTACTTCCGACAGAACTCACAGCCATAGGTGAATTTTAAAGTAGCCTATATAATGTTAGAACTCTGCTCAAGTTTTTATGCATTGGCGTTAAGTCAATGCATGACATATGTAAGATAGCTCAATGGAGTCACAGACCAACCTCTGAATTTGATACCTAACCTTACATGACAATGATGACATGATACAAATTTGGGGAAAGCCCCAATCAATTTAAATGTTTGTTAAAGTTTAACTTATGAATAATGGCATAATATAGTGGCAGATTTACTAGGAACATTTAATAGATCTTCACCAAAGAGTATTTTAAAAGACCAGTAAATTAGAAGTTCAACATTCTTTCCGGTTGACATTTCCGCCTAAAGGTGCTAGTAACGTATGTGTGCATTTGTTATGGCGATGGCATTAAGCATTGTAACCTAAGGCCGGAAGTGACACTTCTTCTTATCCTTTCGTGTCATCACTACATTTTTCTTCTCCAGTACTACACACACTCCCTTCCTCTGGGGGTAAGAGCTTCCAGATCTTTCCTGGTACATGGTTCGGACAGGAGGCCTAGGGGACAGACAAGAAGGTGTTTCGTGGTCTGCTCCTGTCCGCAGTCACAATACACGTAGCCTGTCCATTTGGGCTGATGCCCCACTTTGCTATGAAGGTCTTGCATCTTACTGACACTTAACGTACGCATTGGACACAAATTGACCCCCTTTCCGTTTTGCACTGTGAGCGTATCGTCACTCGGAAGTAGCGAGATCAGAAAAGTTACACGTCAACGAAGAAACTAAACGTCTAGTCTCCTTCACAGCCATACATGGGCGCTGGACTCTAATGCAGAGGGGGTGGGGGTACCCGATCTTCTTCGCGAATTTTAACATGATATTATATACCAAGTTCTTTGGCAGTATAGGTCCTGCCGGCATAAAAACGTGGTGCATATGACCCCCCACCCCCAAACAACCCCTCTATCCCCGACCATGAACAGAAGCAATCTTAGAAAGCCTACTAGAACCCCAAGCGGGATGTCAAAAGACCAGTTAACTTTTCGGTTGCTATTTTTACTGTAAGATTTTGGTAACGGTTTGAGATTTGTCATGGTGATAGTATATGCAACCATTCCTTGGGTCGGAATGTGAAGTCGCGTGGCGCAGCGGCGGCATTTGTGCCTCGCGATCGAGAGGTCGCGGGTTCAAATACGACAGCGTGTCACCGATCTTGTGCCTTTCCTCACTATACTCAGGTGAAAATGAGTACCTAGCTTCGGCTAGGGCCGTCCCTCGGATATGACGTTAAATTTAGGTCCCGTGTACCCCATGCACGTCAAAGAACCCCCACACGTGCGATGGTGCGGTGTGAGATGGAACAAACCCTTCTGTCTGGAGTTGGTGATTCACTTCAAATCACCCGAACGGGATCCCCGTCTTGCAATTAGCCAGCGAAAGAGTATGTCACCCCGTAAGGGGCGGTATAACCCCGCCGTGTGTAAACATGTGCGAACATGTGTGTATGGCGGCTTTGAAGAGGTGACCATTGACACCTGTTTCGCCATACCCTCCATTGTCATCGTATATGGAGAATCCTAATAAAAGAATGTGACTTCATATAAGAAATGTATTTTAAAAATTATCCTTAGTCGATGGTTTCATATGTATGGAGATATCTAGTAGCAGGCATCCTTTCATCCCAAGAGATAGTCCATAAGATTCGGATTTTATGGCCGCGGACAGGCCTACATAATGTGAAATACAGTTATTATGGCAACTATTACCTAAAGTGTATTAACCTATAATCATTCAAAGTCAGTTTTGTTGGGTTTAATAATCGGCCTTCTTTTTTTTACTTTGATGACAGCGGAAAAGGAATCTGCCCACTTCTTCCGTAACGTGTGGGATAACTAATTTTTAAAATTAGATTTTTTCTCATCCTCAACAATAGTGTGATTGCATTATATTAAAAACAACTTCCTAGTTCTAAATATAATAACTCGCTTCCTGTAACACAATGACTCCATAATAAAGTAATGGCTTCCATCTTTATATGCTATCCTATTGCTTTTATATTACGAACGATATTAGTAGGTGGGAATTCTTAGTAATGTCATCATTTCCTTTTTTTCATTCCACCCACCTTACTCCTACGCAATGCGGTCTTCGTTGTGAGGAGAAGAAACCATAGAGATAGACTCGAATGAACCTTGTATTTTCTGACCCATGGTGGCATCCAACTTCTCACGCAATAGAATGCAGGAAACCGACTTAAAAACTCTCCCATACCTTATACATACATAGTGCGTCTCTATCATTTTTCCCATTGATAAACTTCTTCGCCGATAAGCAGTCAATTTAAAGCATTTGGGTATGATTTTGGAAACGGTCAGACGATCAGTGACACAGACAAGACCATATCCAGTTTCTTGTGTAACTGCTTTTTGGCGTATCTTATTATCTGGATGTTGTAACTTTATTGACGTAAACGTCTTTAGTTGATGAAAGGCTTTACTATCTGTCTTCAAACGCGCCGAATCGTATGCAGCAGATTTGATGTCACACAATCCGCATCACGACTGAAACTAATTGATTCTCTGAAGAGTTCAAAGCCTCCCTTTGTAATCAGATATCATATTGGCAACAGGGAAACTTGGCATGGCGACTGGGTTCGTTCACTGCGGCACTGTTTTGTTATTTCCGTTTTTTATAACTTAAATATTGTGTTTTTCGTAAAATATGACATGAAATACACAAAACGTAAGAAAATTCGTTGAGTAATCTCTGAAATTCGTTGTGTAATATTTCGAACCCCGCAGCACCGCACTGGAGCCCCGAGTGAAGTGAGATACTACCTTTAGAAACAGTCATATTGGTAAATGACATAGACAGGGGGTAATGACCACCTAACAACTCACGCTAAACTTTGCTCAAGTGCCGTGCGCTGCCCTATCTGAGGCAAGCAGTACACGGTTATCACGGCGCTAGATATAAAACGGAGAGGTGAAGCGGCTTTCACGGCCTTCAGATCACATCAAAGACACGGAGCAATGGCCTGTCTCGGGTTAAAACCTCGAATCTGATGTTTCAGACGAAGGCGGCATATAATACCGACTAGCAGGTACATCCTTCTGTCCCGCGGAATAAAATGGGGTAGAGGCCTTTTAGTATCTAAATGTCGACAGCTGAAGAAAATAAGGCAATATCAACAATGAACTCTGTAAACTACTTTGCTTCTCATGCCGGTGTGACATCGATCTCGCCCCCCCCCCGTGATCTCGCCCCCCCCCCCCGTGATCTCGGGGGCGAAATCACTAGCGTTTTTTTGTTATATGCACCTGGCCAAGGGATATCTTCACCTCCAACATGACTGTTTTTTCTATTATTTAGGAACTGATGCATTTACCCGTGTTTCATAAGACTGGTACTTTACCAGTGTTTGTGTAGCATTTAGCAACAGCTATATCAACTTGCGCGTAGATAGTGTTTATAATGAGAAACTATTATTCACGTGTGTTTTTGTAAGTGCTTTGGAAATGTTTCCAGCACAAGAAAGAAAACACTGTGAAAAATTGAAAACATATAGCTGACGTATTCCGTACCATAGACGGTGTTGATTTCTACGTTCGCAGTAGCACTGTTTTTATGCCACCTCAGCTGCAAAAATTGTCTTTTTCATTTCAATGTCACGTTTGCACCGAACAATATAGTATCGACTTTCGAGGTATGACATCTTACGGTACGGTAATAAGGTGCCACACCAGGTAACACACCATATACGTTACTCCCCAGTTGCAGTATAGTACCAGGTAGCGCACCTGTAATATGTAGTAACCAGCTGATCTTGGGGGGGGGGGGGCGAGATCGCTGGGGGGGCGAGATCACTGTCACACCAGCTCACTTTGCGTACTTGTGCTGAAAATCAAGGTAAATGTACAGCTTCATGATATGTGTACTGTTGATCCACTGAAAGGTAGCAGTTAGATAAAAAATGGAGGGGTAAAGCGGCTTTCACAGCCTTCAGATTACGTCATAGACACGGAGCAATGCCCTGTCTCGGGTTAAACCCCGAATCTGATGTTTCAGACGAGAAGCGGCATCATCTATCGGCTTGCCGGTGGGTGGGCAAATCCTTCCGTCCCGCTCTGATTCAAAAGGTCTTTAACCTTAAGAAAACTGTTTCATACGTGTCCAGTAGCTATAAACGGATGGATTATCTGAAAATTTTTGTACATAAGATCTCTCTCCATAATATCGATATATCCAATGCCTCAATGCCAAAAAAGGTAACAATCGTTTTCTTCTGTACTGTACTATCTCAGCGCTAGGTATAAAACGGAGAGGTGAAGCGACTTTCACGGCCTTCAGATCGCATCAAAGACACGGAGCGATGCCCTGTCTGGGGTTAATCCCAGATCTGATGTTTCAGGCCAGAAGCGGCATCATCTTATCGACCTGCTGTTGGGTGAGTACATCCTTCCGTCCCGCTCTGATTCAGGAGGTCTTTAACATCTAAAAGTTTTTCATACATATAACATAAACCTATAAAGAAGCTAGAGGTTTTACAAACTAATGGTTATTTGAGTTTATACGATAAGATTATAAAATGATTATGATATACATATTGCGTGTCAAGAAAAAAAACACGTTATCACAGAGAAAGCACAGTACACCCTTCAAAGTGACATCTGATTAAATATGCATATTACGCGCGTTCACATACACACACAATATTATTCATATAGCCATGTTCAGACAATCAACACGAGCCTATACGTGGCACAAATCGCGTGTTAGTCACACGGCATTACGTATCAGCCACAGAACAACACGCCCTACTGGTCGCTGAGGAATTCCGCAACATCTACTGAATTTGTAGCTTCTCTACCTGAAGTAAGATATTCATTTCTTCTAGTTCTTCTTAAGGTAATCTGTGATGTACACAGTTTGTTATAGTCTAATAGTTTTTTTATTATTATTTTGCTTTCAAATGTTGGGGTAGGGAAGTGTGCGTACATGTATTTTGGCTGAGAGTAAAGATAGATATGGCTATCAGAGGTGCCTGTCTGTCAGAAATCCTTTTTCCAATTTTTTGCTCAACATTTGCTAAGAAGTGATGTTTTGGGTCTAAAGAGGAGAATAGATTCTTGTGCACTACGTTTTCATTTTGTACGTTGTTCTACTGGGACAAATACAGCCAGAAACATAACTTAAGGCTGCAATATTTCCTTCTTGTCAGGCTACAGTGTGTTCAATTTTGGCCGGTTGTAAGTGTGTGTTTTCCTCCCACATAAGGCTAAGTTCCAAACAATATTGATGGCAACTGTCATATTTCATTTGTCTGCGGTCACCAGGAGAATTTAGAAACACGTATTATTTGCGCATGGTTGACAAATAGCACATAAAAACACGTTGTAATGATATTTCAGATGAACCTTTTAACGACGTTTTAACTCGTCTTGTCTATTTTTTCGTTCCTTCTGCAAATTGGAAGTTATCAACAGTGTCAAAACAATGTCAGTAAAACAGTAAACAGCTTTCGTATCAATATTCATACAGCCTGTTTCAGACAATTAACACACCCATATCAAAAGGACCGAAGTAATCTAAAACTGTTAGAAACTATGAAGTGACAGGTGCCGAGGCACGTAATCCACAGCTAGCAAACAAAGAAGAAAAGTGTTTCTACAATAAACAGACAATCAGAACTAGTGTACCTGTTTTGAAGCAACGTAATTGCCTGTTTTCATAGAACTTTCAGAGCAATGATTCCAACAATGACTAGCAGAGAACAAGAATAGAACAAGAATAGAACAAAATGCTGGGATGACGATTTAGGTCTAATTTTTCTCTCTTAATCTACTCATAGTAGCTGTATGTTCTAAAGTAGAGACAGGCAGATACTATTTACAGGTTTGGGATAGCAAAACCTGTTCTGCATTTGTTGTCAGGATTGGGCGCCGTCATTTTGTTTTGCGATGTATGGTGCCGCCATTTTTGATTTGACGGATCAGTGTGTTGTATGAAGTGGTGTGATGGAATGGCTAGGAAGTGATCTTGTTGAAAACGGCAGGACGGCAAGAGCTACAAGCATGAAGAGTCAGTGTGTTGTCATGAAGGGATTGTATAGGATGGTTAGGAAATGAGATCGTTTCCTCTTGTCGGAAACGGCAGGACGGCAAGAGCCACAAGCATGAAGGCATTGGATTGAATGGCTAGAAAATGTGATCTTGTGCTCTTGTTTCATGTCGATTTTCAAGTGAAACGTGGCAGTTGTATTTTTCCAATAAAGATCAAAGATCTAATTATAGCCATCGTGGCTTTAAAGAAGGACCTCCTGTTCATATAGAAAATGGTAACAGTTTACATCCAACACTGGAAATAAAACTATAGGGACTTACCCCTCTAAATTTTCGAACGAACTCCGTCTACCTTGTTCACAGAATGAATGACCCCTCTGTCTCCAGCAGTGATGTCGCACAGCTTTGCAGGAGGGGGCCATAAGTATCAGAAAGTCTATATCGCCCCCGTCTCTGTTGGGGGTGGACCGCTGGGCTTTGATGTGCACTGTACAATTCCAGTGTTTGATGGAAAGTGTTATATTATTTTCTATAGTGTATTCAACCGACACAGATGAACTTCTTATGCTAAGCTTCCTGTTCTGTTTAGGTGACTGCAGGGCACTATGGGAAGAAGATGGCGGCACCTGCTGATCTTCCTTCTCATCATGCTGAAAGAACCCAACATGCCTGATGCAGGCTGCAGCTGCAAACACTGCGAATGTCACAACTTCGGCAGCACCGTCCTTCCTGAGAATCTTCCTCCATCCATTTCTGGTCTGAATTTGGGAGGTAACCTCATACTCACCGTCAATCGGTCTGATATGATACAGTATTGGAAGTTGATTTCGTTGGATTCGGTAACAAATTGCAAGACCGCTGTTGCTTCTTGCATATCTAGTATAATCCAGCTTGAAAAGTTGCATTTCGAAGAAAAGGAAATAACTGAGATTCAACCTGGAGCATTTAAAAATCTACCCAATTTGAAAGAGTTGCATCTGTTCTCGAACCAGATAAGAATGATTCAGGCAGGTACATTTGCAAATCTACCCCTGTTGCAAAAATTGGACTTGCGCTTCAACCAGATAACAACGATTCAGCCTGGCGCATTTGCAAATCTAACAAGTCTACTAGATTTGAAACTGGACAGTAACCAGATAAAAGAGATTCAGGCAGGCACATTTGTAAATCTACCCATGCTGTGGGTCTTGAATCTTCTTTGTAACCAGATAACGATGATTCAGCCTGGTGCATTTTTAAATTTTCCCCAGCTACAATATGTCTACCTGATCAAAAACAATATAACAAAGATCCAGGCAGGTACGTTTGCAAATCTACCTAGGCTCAAAGACCTGTGGCTGTCCGACAACCAGATAAGAATGATTCAGTCTGGTGCAATTTCTAATCTACCCAGGCTGCAAAAATTGGTCCTGCACTCCAACCAATTAACAGTGATTCAATCTGACATATTTACAAATCTCTCCCGGCTGCAAGTTGTCGATCTGTCCAACAACAAAATAACCATGATTCAGCCGGCTTCATTTGTAAATATGCCGCAATTACAATCATTGAATCTTGGATCAAACAAAATGTCTGTGATTCCCATCTCAGCTTATAGCCTGTTGCAATCTGATAAGCTTACTGTGATACTTGACAAGAACCCTTGGCAATGTGACTGTAGGATGGCTCATTTCAGGATAAATATAACTGAATTTCCTTCAGTTAAAGACCAGATGATCTGTGATCAACCTGCCAATTTACATGGAAAAAAGCTCACAGTTGTCAATCCAAAAGAATTGATATGTGAGGTGTCAAACATATCATCACTGCCTGATGATACAAACGTAATCTCTAACAACTATTCCTATGGCACCTCCCACTATCGCTGGTGCTTCAAATGCCGTTCAGTCCATATAACAGAAATACAAACTTCTCCCCCTGCAATCACCTCAGACAAACCGGAAAGCGGCCGTTCCCATGAATCTGCTCTCGGTCCCACGCTGCCTGTTCTTATTGGCGCTATCTGTAGCCCAATAGCTGGCCTTGTCCTGACTGGCACACTCATTCTCACAATCTGGTGCAAGAGGAGGACCAAACATCCTCCTTTAGAAGTAAATTCCAATGTTGCCTCTGGTAACACAAGTACAGTTGAAGCTTCTGTACTGCCCAGTGGTCTTGATGATCATCCGTATGAAGATATTGACAAGAATCATGATAAGACGGGAAAGGGGCAGCCTCAGACGCAACCTCCCATAGTCGCAACTATATCACCTAAGAACGTGCTAGGTGCAATGAAGCCAAATACTATGTACACAGGTTTAGGGAAACCTACATTACAGGACCAAACATCTAGAGCAGTGACCTGTGGTAATAACAGTCAGTATGAAGATATTGATAATCACCAGGATTATCAGTCTCTAAATACTGAAAATCACCAATACGAGGATATTGACAATCTTCGTGATCAGGCTGGGCAGGGCCAATCTCTAAAAGTTGGAAATTTGTCCCATAACGAAGTCCTCGCTGCCTTAACGCCCAATACCATGTACAAAGGCGTGGTCCCAAAGGTCCCAACACCTACCAATCGTCAAGTAATGCACGACCAGTCCCAGGCAGTCCCTAAATCCAACACAAACAAATCAGATGCTGTAGGGACCAATGGTAATGATCACACCGGGCGCAGCAATGAACCCAAAACAGATGATGGCGTCTCCGTTGAGCATGATCAGAACCCGCAGGGGCATACTGAAGAACCGTTTACATCTTTGGATACTGAAAATCCGTCTTCTGGCAAAAGTCCGACTGTCTCAAAGCTAAATTCTCATGAAAAAAACACATCTTTGGATACTGAAAATCCGTCTTATGGCAAAAGTCCGACTGTCTCAAAGCTAAATTCTCATGAAAAAAACACATCTTTGGATACTGAAAATCCGTCTTATGGCAAAAGTCCGACTGTCTCAAAGCTAATTTCTCATGAAAAAAACACATCTTTGGATACTGAAAATCCGTCTTATGGCAAAAGTCCGACTGTCTCAAAGCTAAATTCTCATGAAAAAAACACATCTTTGGATACTGAAAATCCGTCTTATGGCAAAAGTCCGACTGTCTCAAAGCTAAATTCTCATGAAAAAAACACATCTTTGGATACTGAAAATCCGTCTTATGGCAAAAGTCCGGCTGTGTCAAAGCTAAATTCTCATGAATAAAACACATCTTTGGATACTGATAATCCATCTTATGGCAAAAGTCCGGCTGTGTCAAAGCTAAATTCTCATGAAAAACCCACATCTTTGGATACTGATAATCAATCTTACAGCAAAATGTCGGCCGTCTCAAAACTGAATTGTAAACTGTATGAATGATCATTTAATCTGACAGATGATCACAATATCATAGAAAGCTCGTTTACAGATTTGTTTGATAGTCGGACTCGAAGTCTCTCAATGCTCTTACTTTGATAACCAACTTGAATAAACAACCACCAAAAAGTCAAGGGAAATCGTTTTAACCTTAACCATGCACAATGGGGAAAGATTTTAAATAAACATGAAACGTTAGCAGTCAGTGTGCAACAATCAACTTCTTAAGAATGGGGACCCAACCGTAACTGGGACTCCCCCCCCCCCCCTATGACGGTTCATGACTTGAGTAGATGTTCTGCTCCATACAGGCTAACATATATATCTATATCAACCCACTACATTTGGGACAGGATTGTAGATGTCGAAAAGTATATCATTGTATCATTGTATATGTGTAAATGATTTGCGTTTGTGACAACATTTGTCAGCAGCGATACGTATTGCTGCGGTATAATTGCCTTGATGAAGGAGACAGACGGACAAGGAAAATCAAATGTCGGTGAAAATAGAGCCTTGGTTGTGTGAAAAGGTTCTATTTACTCAGTAATGTACCAACCTGATGAAACTATTCACGGCTGTTTCTGTTACAGTGCAAAATATGTTCTAGTACACTTACTTATAACCTCGTAAGGTAAATGGATGATAGATCCCGGACAAACTTGTACCAAATGTTGCCACAAAAAAAAACCCTCAAACAAAGCAAAAATGGTAAACAGCATACGATTTATGTTATCTCTGTATTTGTTACACTTGTAGCGAACGTGATGTCACAGCTGGCATGATGGTTGTTTGAACTTGGGAGAATGTGACCTATGAACTTGTGCCTATAACATGATTAATCTGACAACGGAAAAATTAAAGCAACCTCCCATGTTTAATCATCCAATATTGTGGACAATACTTCGATGTAAGCCATGTAAATGTAAACTCAACATCAGTTTAAGTATGTCAGATTTGAATAATGTTTTATTAAGTTTTGTTATTTCATTAAAATGACATTCTAGAAATAACAGTGATAAAGTTTAACCTTGATCACATTAAGTCATCTATAATTTTCTTAATTAGCAAGGGAATGTTGGATCTCTGGGTACTAAGGGACGCCATACAGCATTTACTCAAGCGACTAATATTATTTTGGAAACGGTCAGATGTTCCAGAAAGTTTCTTGAGTAAATGCTTTCTAGCGTAAGGTAATATCCCTTTGAATGGATTTTCATTAAAAAAATGATAAGGAAACATGACGTACGTATCACAAGTTATGATGCTCAATCACATCACTTTGTAATCCTCTAAATTGAATTTTCTGTTAGAATTAGACGTGGTATGCTCAATCAAGCACTTTGCTTTGGTTATTGATTTTGTAAACTTAAAAAAATCTACGCACGTTTTACATATTAATATAACTATTAAGAGTACTGACCTTGAATAGATTAATTTGGGGGATGAAGAATACCGCACCGTTTTTCATTGATATGGATGCGAATTCTTTGCTGACTGTAAAATGTTTTGTGGCTATTAAAAGAAAGCATCGTCTAACTGAGTGTTGTCCGTGGCTGTTTTTGGTTCCACTCCACACTAGTTTTTAACTATATCGGTAAAGCTCGAGGAAAAGACAAGAAGAATACAACCAAGATAAGAGTTAAGTCGAAACAATGACGTCCTGATTCTGATTGACTTCCCAGTATGTAGACCTTCGTTGAAATAAGGTTGTACTTACATGGCCCAACGATGCAGGACTGACATAACTCGCTAGATGGCCAGACTGCCAAAGTATAGCATGATTTTTTGTGTATGAAAATAATCAAAATAATCATTGTCTTCCAGTACCTGTGTCATATCATGGTTTTTATTATTTAATTATTGAATTTACAGAATGAGATCTGAGACGTGTGGGCAACACGATAATACATTATTTACAAAGCCAAGACCTCCAGCAACACTTAAAACAAGCTATGAACTATAAGACATAAGCAAACAAAAAAAGTAAGTACACAAAGCATTCTGACACATTTTGGCCAGGTAGGGTGCATACAATTTAAAGGAGACACAATTCTAAACCACCGTATATTTGTTTTATGGATACAAGACCACACAATATTTCGTAATGACAGACATGATATAATCCAAATTTTCTAAAGAAATCCAATATAATAAATGGACAAATCGAGGTGTAAGGAAGTAAACTATGATGTAATTTATAGGTTTGTATTACAACGGCAGAGGACATGAGAACACCATTTGTCTTTCTGGTTATATACAGAACACAATACACGTATTGACAGCGTATATTACACTGAAAGGCGTAGTAAAATCTATGCTAACACTGTTAGACAGATTACAGACTAAAGCGTAACCCTCAGCAGATATAATACATTATGTTTTATTTTATTTATTTGAGGGAGACAGATTTTAATCGCATGTGCGTGTTTTAGACAACCTTTTTTTTTCATCTTCTGCACATGCAAATGTGTCTGAAGCATCGTCCTTTGCACGTGTTGACTAAATGTATCTATATATTACAAACACATTGTATTACATCTCATTGATTTGGTTTCCTTTCAATAACATCAAACAATTTACATAAGTTGTTATCATCTTATTATTTCATTTATTGCCAAAGACATGATCTGAATAAATATATTTCTTTCATTACCCAAGTCGCAAACGTCAGAGCAACCTTTCAGTTATTATGTTTAGTTCTATAATCTAAAAATATACATTGTAGCCTATGACTTCTGTGTCTGCATAAGACATAAGCATTTAACATTCTCCGGATGCATTTGGCTCCATATAATGCACTCTGATACATTGACTACAATATGTAAGGTTGCATATACTGCATGCATTTGGCATCTTTAAGCTGTAAGCAGTCTTTAGTGGTGAAATCAAGCACTCGATTTTAACTTGAAACATTGAATATTTTTCCATACAAAGTTGAATCTATCTTTATTATGATGAAACTTCCCTCAATCCAACAATATTTTTTTAACGAGCTTGTCTTTTAATACCGGTGTACCCCTGTCACAATATTCACGATTTTCGGGCGTATCGATGGATGATCGGCCATATTTAAGATCGACAGAGGGTTTCGTGTTTTTTTTTCACCTGAAAACCGTCCCTGTCACAAATAAATCATACTGTGTGCCTTGTGCAATAAAGTTGTGCAATTACAAATGTATTTCATAAACGAGTCTCGGGCGATTGCCACAGAATCGTCGTCCGATCGATTTTCGCCAAATGTGACAGGGGTATTACCAGTTAATGTTCGGAACTTGTGCGAACAGACAGACGCACGTCAGAACCGTGGCCAACGTAAACTGGATCATCAGCACTCGATCCATTACCTTGGCGACAATTTTCCACTCATTTGCCACGGCTTTTTCCGAATCTGCACGATGGAATCTTTCGTTTATTATGCAAATCTCTTTTCGGATTGACTGTAGAGCATCCAGTAGGTGGATATGCTGACCATTGTTTACAGCTGTCTCGTTCTTCGATTCTTTTCGGTTGTCGTCATCTTTTTGGATATCTTTTATCTCGAGGGAATCGACCTCATTACGTCTGAGCTGGTTTGGATCGAGTTTCAAAATGGCGACCGGGCTTTCAATCTGGTGGCCAAGATTCGTTCGTGTGTTTTCAGACTTGCGCACGTCCATGCGACAAATTCTCGCGAGATACGAGAGGACGAGAGTTCGGATCCATCCGGGGACTTTGGCGGTGTCGGCTGCGCAGTGGTGGATGTTGAGCACGGCGATGGTCATGATGGTAGACAGGCCCACCAACAGCATGGTCACGGTGTAGTACACCACTACATATGGGTGGAGGATATTAGAGCATGTTTAATTTCGTATACTTATCTACATGCCCACCAGCAACATCGCAACACCACTAAATAAGGGCAGAGGGTAATCCAAATTAAAGCAAATTAAATGCCGTATACTTAATATAAAGCGAGGAGAAGTTGAATTTATTCAGCAATAGTATCATTTTGTATTTGTGAACTGTATCTTTTCAACATGTCTTGTTGTGACCTGTACTTAGCCCGGTGTGGCAAAAATGTGCAATAAAGGTCTTCATTCATTCATTCATTCA
The DNA here is from genome assembly GCF_000003815.2 of Branchiostoma floridae. Lineage (NCBI taxonomy): Eukaryota > Metazoa > Chordata > Leptocardii > Amphioxiformes > Branchiostomatidae > Branchiostoma > Branchiostoma floridae. The sequence goes on from NC_049995.1 coordinate 13,122,231, forward strand.
TTCATTCAATATCTACACTCAGTCTGTCTTTCGTAAATAGACTTCCCCTATGGCAGTCCTGGCTATGGAGTCAGTGAGTGGATGATATGATTGACTAAATGGAGAACTTGACTGTCTAACAAGCTATGTTAAGGTCAAGATGAATAAGATACAGTACCTAGTGATTCTAAGAACAATCGTTGTGATGTAAGGATGTGTGTGTGTGTGCATCTTCTCACGTCTGTGTATGTGTCTGTGTGTTAACACGACAATCTGATAAGACCTAAATGAATTGTATTGATATTTGACATGCGAGTAGGTATCGATAACACAGTTAAACCCCCTTAGCGCCTGGTCATGGTACAGCACCAGACCGTCTGAGTTTGACAAAGTAAGGTCACAATTTTTGGGTAAAATGCATTTGCACAAATAATCAATGTGATATATTACACTGTGCTGTATAGCTATATATGCAGAACCCAGTAAAAGATGATGATGTATAGCCTCTACTACTAAGTGTGCTGGATGTTAAGATACGATACAAATTGAATTACATTACATAATTTTATAATTGGAGCATTTGTCAATCTATGGAGCTAGCTCCATATAAAACATGGTGCCGTTAGGTCTTTATTAAGTTGGATATTAGTTTGACGAAGAAATATCCGAGGACCCGTGTGTTATAATCAAATTTCCATCTTGAGACATTTATTCCCTCGTTTTTCATTGCGCGGACCTTCAATATGTCATTTTCTATTTTATCGTTATACAATTTTGCTACAATCAATTCCAAAAGACTAAGCGTTGGTAACAGAGATGAAGTAAAACCCGCCATGATAATGTAATGGGATTGAACATTAGAGCAAGATTAATGTTGCAGCATTGTGTTACATAACTGAAAACTCAATATAAATTGGTTAGAGACTTTGACACAACGCAAGGCTTAACACAATCTCGACGAAAAATAGGTTAGCGTTGGCGTTGCTGATATTTAGATACACGTTTTGAGGTATACTGGCTTGTTAGTTGATAAGCAGTGAATGATCACCTATTTGAAAATGATGTTTCTGTAACAAGATTTCTGATTCCCTCAACCTTCTCTCTCTTTCTCATGTGATATTTCAATTCAGGAGACAACTTAACTGATTTCCCCGTACGGCTATGCCTAATGCAAATCTCGCAGATTTCACAATTACACATGCGCCAGTAGTAACGTGTTTTTTTACATGTTAGTCATGTTATGCTGTTATGTAACGTACGCTGTTATACTGCGTTGGCTTGTTAATTGATTAGCTGAATAATTATCTATTTGAAAATGCTGTTCTTGTAAAATGATTTCTGATTCCCTCAACGTTCTCTCTCTTTCTCAACTGATATTCAAAACTGATTTCCCCGTACGTCTATGCCTAATGCAAATCTCGTACATGTCAGAATTACTCATGCGCCAGTAGTAACGTGGTTCTTTACATGTTAGTCATGTTATTCTGTTATGTAACGTACGCCGGGGTAGAATATGGCACAACCGTACTCCTCTAGAACAAAGAGTCTGCCAATTTTGTACCTCAAACATGGTAGAAGATGAAGTGCACTTCACTGTTGATTGCGATATGTATGCGAATGATAGAAATACTCTATTTAGTTATATAGAAAGTAGATTCCCTCATTTTAGACACATGAGTAGCACTGACAAGTTTATATTTCTCATGCGTTTTGACAAACCGACAATAGCGAAACCCATACAGTCCTACATTTTCACTATTACCAAGAAGCGAGAAGAAGCCGAACTTTTGTGTTAGACTAGATTTGTGACACTTTTATGTATGTATATATCCTGACTTGTTGTGACCTGTACTTAGCCCGGTTGGGCAAAATTGTACAATAAAGGTCTTCATTCATTCATTCATTCATTATAATTGTTCCCAACGTAATGTACTTGTCGCAACCTGAATAAAGTCAAAGTCAAAGATCGTACTCTAACTGCCTTATGCGTCGCACGACGTGAATGGTACTAAGTCAAAGTCAATGTCGATTATGCTTTCAAGATTTGCTCAAGAAGGAGACTATTAGTTGTTCAATTAGTTACAAATTACATGGACCTTGCTGGTCTATTATGGAAAAATTGAGCCAACTTTTTTCCGAATCAGGAAAAAACAGATTAGATTATGATGAGATAAGACAGTAATGATTACATGCAGACATATAATGATCACATTAGAGTGGACAGTCCAGTTGTTTTACGTCATTGGACAGCAGTACTCACTGGGCTAAAAGTCCGGCCTGTCAGTTTTCCTTTTGCGTTACTTGATCAAGTGAACAAAACTGATTTCTACTGAATGCGATACTGTACGCTTGTTTTCAATTTTAATGAGAGAGTTGAAAGTATCAATATCGGTACGAGAGCAATGACTATTAACAATTAAACCTACACACACACACACACACACACAAACACACACACACACACACACACACACACACACACACACACACACACACACACACTCATATTATCGCCTTACCCATGTTTTAACCGATTTACTGTCTTTGAAAAAAAAAGAAAATGTTTCGATTGTTTTTTTTTAGATCCAAACAGATACTTAGTTGTTGTTGACAAAATAAAAATGAACATCTTACCCGTATTTTTTTAAAATACACCAAACCTACCTATCAATGGTACAGTCCGTGAAGTAGGCGGCATCCACTCCGACACCATCAGCAGGAACACTGAGTACGAGAGCAGGATGGTGATGCCCAGCCCGACTCGTTCCCCGGAATCGGACGGCAGGTAGAAGCCGAAGATGGCGAGCACAGACAGCAGGGCGCAGGGGGCCAGCAGGTTGGTGACGTAGAACAGGGATCGCCTCTGGATCTGGATCACATACGTCACTTCCGGGTAGTGTTCCGGGCAGCACTCGTAGACTGGAAGGGAATCAAATAGAAAAAAAAAACTGATTATCATAAGACTTCCATTAGTTCCTAAAACTTTGAAAGTACGACATGAGGGTGTAGATTGTATTGTGGGGGTACCGGGTGTCTGAAATTGCTACTGCTATACATTATACTTGGGGCAGAAGAAGAAAACAACTGTACACATGATCTTTAATATAATCTACTCACATTCATCACTCCAGTGAATAAAATAATGAAAAGAAAAACCTTCCACAAATTTATAAATTTCTAAAAGAACGATAAGATATCGTAGGCAGATTCAAGTGCATCATGAGTCTGATTTGAAGAGCTTTAACTTAATTTTTTTGTTAAACAGACTTTGAAGTATCAGACTTCACTACAATAACAGGCAACATCAGTGATGGCTGCATAAAACAACCTTGTTTGTTATTGCCATTATTCTTCCCCAAAAGAACATTTGGTCTATTTTGTGTGCCTCTTTTCCTGGGATTGGATTTTCAGCATCGTTACAGATGATATGTGGCCTATACAAATAATACCAATCATACTGATTTTACAACGTAAAGAGAAAAAGAAAACAAAGTACATGTATGTCACATTACAGTCAAAGCCTGGAACGTTATACATATTATAGTGGTTCACATATAGCATTACCATCCACTAATATATTTACTCAAATCTATATTTTTTTGGCTGTTGCCTACCTTGAACATGTCTCTCTACGTGAATCTCGACAAGTTTCCACTCGTCATTGTCCACATAGTACGACTTACTGGGTGGAACCTGATGAAAAACCAACAAAGGTTGAAAGTGTAAGTTGGTACTTTTGTAGTACAGACAGATAGTAAAATCTAATGACATTTACTAGAATAAACAAATCATGCATATACCTGTGGATGTGTATTTTTGTAGCCAATAACATCATATAATCATTCTATATATACTGCATCGTTTTTGTTAATGTTAAGATATCAACAATGTAAGATATATTGGTCGACTTAAGCTGAATTTAGATCTTGGTAGAGTCCTTTCAAGACACCATGCGGCATGCGGGATTGTCAACGATATCTTAGATATTTTAGATTTTCGAAACCATCAAATGTATATTGTAAACGATTACGAAGATTTGAAATGAATTCTAAACAGTGACAACAAACGCCCTTGCAGTTTCTTGGAATGGACTATAGTCTTTCTTTCAATCAATGTGTAAACTGGAAACTATTAAGCAAACCTCTTCATGCGTCAAATTGATCTCGTTTCCACTGTATGTCCATGACGCAAAGGTCAAAGTGCAATTCTGCTCATCGAAAGGAAAGTAGTACGTGTTGATGTGGCACGAGCTCTTGTACATCCGGGTCACCAGCCACGTGACCTGCCCGTCATGCCTCACGATGACGTTCGTTTCCGGTTGGTCATGATTCTTGCCAGCACTGTGAAAGAAAAAACACAAAGAAAAAAGAACATAAAAGGAAATCAGAAAAAAATAAAGCTTTATAATGATATGTTATATCTCTAAGGCTTATAAACTCCTCTTATACCTGTCTCTGCCTCTCTCTCTGTCTCTTTCTCTGTGTTCTACCGTCACTACGAAGGGATATATTAGGAACATATTATACCTGATATATTGGAAAAATATTCAACAGAATCAATTTTGTCTTTGACGAGGTACTTGAAAGCTAAATCAATTTCCTCTTCACCTTTGAAGACGGAGAAAAAGCAATAAATACACATCAGGAAAAATTAAATCGTGATAAGACGCATCCCACATGAAAGTAAAGAAGACTCCCACCAAAGACTTCGAGAAATCACGTTTCTGTCAGATCTTCCCACACAGTATCCTGTTTCAGAATCATTGCCTAATGGTAGTATAATGTTTTTGGAAATCATATGAGGAAGGCCGCGGGGCTTTCGTACTCATTGGGTTTCACATTCACACACTGTACGACAGAAAATAGATATCTTTTTAAGTCAATTTCTGTCAGATTTTCGCACAACCTCCTGTTTCTTCTGTTTCAGAATCATTGCTTTATAGTGGTATGATATTTTTTTTGAAATCATAAGAGAAAAATCGAAGGCCTTTGTACTAATTCGGTTTCACACACACTGTATGACAGAAAATAGATATTTTTTAAGTCAATTTCTGTCAGATCTTTGCATAGCCTCCTGTTTCTTCTGTTTAGAATCATTGCCTAATAGTGGTATCATGTTTTTGGAAATCATATGAGGAGGACCGCGGGGCTTTAGTACTCATTCGGTTACAGACACACACACACACACACACACGCACACACACACACACACACACACACACACACACACACACACACGCACACACACACACACACACACACACACACACACACACAGACATACACACACACACACACACACACACATACACATGACAGAAAAATACTTTAGAAATTATTTTGAAATCAGTCAGATCTTCCCACGACCTCCTGCTTCTTCTGTTTCAGAATCTGATTGCCTAATACTATGTTATCAGAAATCACAGAAGGAAGGCCGTGGAGTTTTGTTCTCATTGATCATAAATAACGCCAACAGCCTACGATATTGCGTGGGTAGTTTAGGCAGTAGCTATAAGCTATTCAAGCTCATCGAATTTCACACACACGCTGGACGATAGAGAAATTAATATAATTTTAAAGCGTGGTCCTTAGTGAAGTTGATATCATGTATTTGAGTTATCAAAATAACAAATCAATTTAGTTATAAGAAAAGCAGATAGGATAATCACATGGTACCGCCAGTGCCTCTATTTTACAATGAAATGGATGAGCCACAGATACGCGCGGCAGCGAAAACTGCTAGGTCCGTGGCACAAAGAGTCTACATCAGAAATGAAAAGATCTTTTTATATAACTTAAAGTCTTAGCGGCAAATTTTACATTTTTTTTCTATATTCATATCCACTAGATTCGACTTACAAGAATTTTAAACTCAATCACTCAGTGTTCTGGACACGTAGCTCCTCTTATTTATGATTGCATCAACGGTTCAAAGGTTGTCAGAAGCTGATATCGTCCCCCGCCTAGAGCAGTTACTGTCAATCCGAGATAACTTAAACCAGATGGGCCAGGATCCCAATTTGTGGTGGGACCTGGTCCTCACACTAATATTCGAACTCAGATGAACTTTCATCCATGCTTACCTGTTAGTTAGAACGATGTCCGGTACCCAGACCGAGGAGGAAGGGATGTTGATGAAGGTCATGCCGTCGTAGTCTTCGGGGTTCCATTTCAAGTCGTCGTCCTTCCAGTACTGGTTTTGACCCCAAAAATGTACGTGCATGAATTTTCAGACTATTGAAGCAGATTTTCAATAACGATTACCGTATAGAATAGGAAAATAAAGGATGCACCAGCAAACAATGAGAAAGACTCAATAAAGATACTTAGAAGGCTTTGTCACATTATATCTTAAAACAGTTCATTTATGCCAGATTTAGTGCCCATGCATATACGAAATTAGCTTCCAACAGGACAGTTTAAATGTCTTATTTTCCTTCTTAATCTACAATATTCTATACTATATGTGGCAGAATTTAGACAGCCGTGTAGATTCTCGTCAAAACCATTAAGTGCATGCACGTGTCTATCTCAACTTTTGACTGGACGTTTCCCTATATGGAATATGAGTGATTTCCAGACACTTTGTCTACAGAGAGTTTTTATCCGCCATTTACGATGAGTTGTTAATGTCAAGAAGAAGCTTTTAGCCATTTAAAAGAGTGCATGAAATTCTGAATGATGATACAACCAATAGACAACCACTCAGTCACATAGAAAATCTAACAACAAAGTATAATGTTCCATTAGTAGAAATACAGCAGAGACGTTTTAGTTTAGCTCCATAGATAAGATAGAAAGATAACTAATTGAATGCCTGATAGTATGCACTTAGAAGTTCCATTAGTTACCATTATTGCTGACATGCATACAGAAGAGTAGCAAGTGTTTTGTTTCAAAGATAAAAAAGATAGTGGACGAAGGCAGATACAGATAACTAATTGACCACCATGTTTCAATTAAACTAAGGAAGTAACATGATAAGTATGCCCGACAGTATGCACTTAGAAGCCCCAATATTGACAGGCATACATCAGAAAAACTACAAGTGTTTGTTCCAAGGATAAGAAGCTAGTGGGCAAACACAGATACAGATAAATAATTGACCACCAAAGTAGGTAACTAAGTACCACAGTTTGATGTTCCATTAACTCAAGTCTGCCTTAATCCGTGGGGTAACCTTGATTCGTTGTTTGAAAAAAGGGTATTTAGAGATTTCACGTCAACGACGTGGGTTTTAAATGTCAAAATATTGCAATGTGAAACTTGAAAGGCTTTGAAACTACCTTCCATCGACTTAACGATACGCGCCGATTTTTTATATACAACGGATATAGGTTACCCTATGAATAAAGAGGAACTAACGTTACCTGTCTCTGCCAGATGTCACTGGTTAGAATCTGGTTCTTCTCATCCTATGATGAAAGAAAAAAACAAAAGTTGCACTTGCTGTAATACCACGTGCTTCCATCAATAGGTACATTCACACGCAATCATTTTTCATTGGGATGATAAGGTAGTGAGATTTAGGTTTGGTGTTAATGATAAACTATTCATTATATAAAATAAGTAGTATATAAGTGCTGATAAAGCATATTCTATTCTACAGATAAAGTATAGTCAAACGACAGACAATAATTGATTATACTTACCATACTTACACCTATCTGGTCTACATTGGTATTAATGATGAACTATATATACAGCATTCTAAAACTTATATGGATGTTCTGTTCTTAAATTCTGGCACATTCTATTCTACAAGAAAAAAGGGCAAACGACAGACGATAATTGGAAATGCTTGGTGAAATGCGGCAAAGAATATTTTGCAAAAGGTCTTACAAATTACTAGTACATTCAATACATTGACCCAACTGGTCTACAATATGCAGGAAATCAGTATAGTCTTTGGATATCTATTGGCTACAAAGATAATCATGACCACACCTACCAGGTTAATGATTTGCCGAAAGTCCACTCCCAGCTTCAAGGGCGTTGGCTGGGAGTAGTTAGCAACAGGCCGGATGCCTCTCTGGTAGTTCTTCATCAGTTCCGCCAGAAGCTTCTTCCCCTCAAACAATGGCTCCACTCGGTGAACTTTATTCAAAGTAAAATTAAGACAACGGCAATGTTCTTAGATTGTGTAAAAGTTGTAAAAGGATGTTATCATTTAGTTACTGGAACATCCCCCTATGGTATGAACAAACGACAGCATACGACACCAAAATTTGAAGAATAAAAAGGGATTAACCCTATTCAGACGGGCTTTTTTGGTCATCCCTGGACCGGGGGGGGGGGGCTTTTGAGGCCCTCCACTTCTAAGTCCTATAACTCTAAAACGACGTGCCGTAGGGCCACCAAATTTTCAGGACATGATTTCGACATAATATCTGACAAGTATGTGACGTTTGACGTTACGTTGACGTAAGATGACGTAATTATGACGTCATTAATTTGATTACATTGGCCAAACCCATGAAAAATGGGTATTCTCAGAAAACTTCAAGTTATGCTGCAAAAATGTAACAACAAGTGCAGATAACAGAATAATAATGTTTATTACGACTTGCGTTGCCAATAGCAACATCAATGACGTCAATATGACGTCATAAAATGACGTAATGCACATCTAAGATACGAGTTGGGCTCCGCCATATTATATCCACCACCTTGAATTTTTAAAAATACTTTTTTTGCAACAACTAATCACAAAGGGCAATGGACATAGACTAAATTCATTCATTTAGATGGTTTTTGATGAAAAAATACCAGGTAGTTGCAAATTTTAAGGGATAATTAGCTTGTTTTTCTTGATCTGGCCATTCCGTCCGCCATCTTGGATTTTGGGCTGATGACGTCATCAAATTAGCATAATTTATGCATATATAATTATGAAAGATATGCTGAATAATATAAGATTTTATTTATGCAACAAAATCACAGTAATATAGCAAATAAATTTGAAAAACACATTGTTAGAACCAAAAATAGTGATTTTTGGCAAAACTGCCTGTCAACAAACGGTTGCCATGGCAACAAGAAAAAATGGAAAATTTGTCAAACTTCGTAGAATTGTTGCCAACAATATTTTAGGAAAACTCACTAAATTTGGTGGCTCTAGCGTAAGCCGTTCTGGCGTTATAGGACATCGAAGTTAGCGCGGGCCTCAAAAGCCCCCCCCGGTCTGAATAGGGTTAAAGCAAAACATAAGAATGTTAGATCAACCTTATTAGAAATTCAGGACGTCATTAGATACAGGCTTGGGGCAATTCCTCAAATGTTTACTAGTTGAACTTCAATGAAAAATATTATTTCAAAGCATTACTTCAATGTAATTACTACATCAAGCTACATGTATTTGGAAAATCTGTTCGATCCATGTGACATTCGACCCAAATTTCTAACGCCCACAGAATTGAAAAGTTGAGAATGACATTATCTTATTCATCATGTTACTTTAAGTTAACACCATTTCAAATCAAACCTACTCGTAACAAAGGTGAACCTATCGAAGACATGACGAATGTCCTGCAATTGGTATGCTGTATAATGCTAGATCTATTTAGCATTCAGCCGGCAAAATTGAAAAGTTAAAAATGACATTGTCTTATTTAGTACTTCACTTAACACAATTTCGACTCAAATCTACTCGTAACAAAGGTGACATTTTTGAAGACTTGGCTCATGTCTTGTAAATTGGTATGCTTCGAGCGATTCGCTTTTTTTGGCATGCAACCCATTTCCTAACGCCCGCAAAATGAAAAGCTAAAAACGATTGTCTTATTTATCAGGTTACTTATATAGTAACTCAATTTCCACTCAAATTTACTCGTTGCAAAAGTTAAGCTATTGAAGACGTGAAGAGTTATATCGGTGCATTCTGTGTACATGATTTTGCTGTGAAATGTTCAATCTATTTGACATTCAACCTGTTTTCTTACGCAAAATTGAAAAGATAGAAATTACATAATCTTCTTTATGGCTTAACACTATTTTGACTCATTTACTGGAAACAAAGGTGAAGTTATTTAAGACATGTCAAGTCAATTAGATAAGATCCAAGATAAACGATCAATGCTTTTGGAACATGTTGATGATATCTACTTTCTAAGATATACACAACTGAAAACATAATTTTTTTGGCGACGATAATCACTTTAAAACTATAAAACTGTTAAGTTCTATGTCACGGCTTATATCCTCCAAATATTAAACGTTGAGATGCCTGTATCATGGGAAGAATATTACGTAGGCCATGTGCGTTTCAAACGATTTAACTGTGATCTATAAATATCCAGAAACAGTCCCTCATAAAACTGTTTACCAAAAATGGCAATATCTTACCATAAATGATGATGAGACCAAGACTGAAGAACAGGCGATTCACGCAGAGCATCATTTGGTTCCTCTGACGTAAGAGCTCAATCCACCCTTCCTCGGCGTCTCTACTCACGGTTTAGTCTCCACTACTGCGCATCCTGTAACGCGGATGAGCAAGATATGAAGAGATATGCTGTGATAGGGGTGTTTGTTGGTACGGAAGTGTTAGAACTGTGCTCTAAGCGATGCCTAGCGTAGGAAGCCAGCCAAGAAGATCAATGAATAGGTCGTGAGAAAATTTCCTCTGATGACCTCAAGTGAAGATGTCATCTTTTGATAGGACATAAAAGAGTTTTCTTTCACACAACCAGTTTTTCTCACGTACCTGCTGACGTTTCAATATCTGTCAGATATCTATCTCAGAGCTTCTGGTTGTATAAAGTAAAACTATTATGTCCTATGATCTACCAATCTGATGAAATTATTTTCGGAAGTCATCATTTGACGTTTAGATAATTGTCGTAAGAAGCAATTTACCAGATGATTCACTACATGTGCACAATTAATGTCACAGACTTCACTTTATTTATTATAAATAAATGGAGGCAAACTCTTTAGGTATGATTTTGAAGGCAAAATCATATCAACAATATAATTCTTATTGGGTTCTTATCTCTTGCCACAGGTCATTATAACAGTAATGTGGTTATACCACCGAGCAGGGGAGTTCATCAGCACTAATTATATCCAGAACAGAGACACGAGCAATTTTTTACGTAAGTGCAATTTACTAAAGCTAACGCTTGTGTACAGGGTTTAATAATGGAGAAAATGTTGTGAAATATATTTTTATTTCTAAAAACAACTACAAGTAATTTATCTTTGCAATATCACATATTGAGTAACCACATTGCAAAATAGACAGGCTGGTTTAAAAAGAAATGCCTAAATGACATCATCCATATGTAAATTTTATTTTTATTTCATTAAACGCTCTTAATAAACAGGTGAATTCTCTACTCCTTGAACATTTTGCTTACAAGAAATTCAATAGCAAACCTAATGTTGGCAACTTTGATGGCTGAACAAAAAGAAAGCATCTCCATTGTTACCAGATAACTCACAATACAGGCAACAGCAACGTGGCAGACTTAACTTTATTCATCAGAAATACATTTAAACCTTTTTAAGCATGTCACTGACGAAAGACAGTGGATGATATATTATAATCTCCAAGTAGATTCCTCCGTGGAAAGACAGTAACATTAGCTACTTTTACTCCTCTACCGGCTAAAGTCCTCCCCCAGCTTATGTTACTGTCTTGCTATGGAGGAATCTGCTTGGAGATTAGATATGTGAAACTTCTGGCCGTTTCCAAAATCATATCCAGTTGCTTGAGTAACTGTTCTTTTGGCGTATCTTGTTGCCTAATCTTCATCGTCACATCCCCATTGTTGTTCATGGAAATGAATCGATTCTGATCTTCCCCTTATCGATTTTTCTGTGAATGGAATAGAAATTAATGATTTGGCCTCGGTACCCCTATGCAATGACCTCTACCGATGGAGGTTAAATCTGCGTTGTGGTTTCAAAGGCCCCACAAAAATACATTAGCAAGAAAATGTCTAGCACATTTTTAATGGCGTTACACATGTTGGTGTTTACAAAATACAAATGGTTCTTGTTGCTCAAAAATGACTGGATTTGAAACGTGAAGCTGATATGCAATGATAGCGATCCGTTACACCTGTGAATCAAATTTTCTACCACATCTACACTGGCTTATCTACTGGTAGTGCTTCCATCGTTGTTTTGAGTAACAAAGAAAATCAAGTTAATTTCTAGATTCTCTGCACGATTTTGCTATGAATAGAACGATGGGATCATGATAACCTTTTTGACCTTAGAACTTACGAATTTAGCACATTTTTCTACCCTGGCTTATCTACGGGTCAGCTTGTTTTTCTGTGCCTTTTGTCAGTAGTTCCATCGTCGTTGTTATGAGTAAAAAGAATTATTTCTTGATTCTCTGCACGACTTCCCCGTGAATAGGAGGATGAGATCAATGTTAGGGTCACCCCTGTAATGTGACCTGTGCCTGAGCGAGACAGGAGTTTGATTAAAGACCTGCCATATCACCAGCTAACGTTGGCATTCAAGGTGGTATCTCACTGCACTTGGGGCACAGGAGCGGCACTACAGGGTTAGTTCACTTCGACACTGTTTTGCTCTTTTCGCGATTTTTTAAAAATAATTTAGATATTGCGTAATACGTGAAAATATGCCTTAAAAGACAACAAAATACACAAAAGACGAAAGCAAATTTAGTCTTGATCTCTAAAACTCGTTGAGTCATCTATATTGTATCATAGATATCATAGAGTCATCTACGAACTCTGTAGTTCCACACCGGTGCCCCATGTGCAGTTAGAGTCCATATTCAGGAAGTACGGTCCACAGGAAAATAAACCCAGACTTGGATTAAGCTAAGGACTAGGGGTGGGTACCGGTACATCGTACTTCTTATTGGACCGGTCCAGAAAAAACGGATCTGAAAAAATTCGGTGGACCGGACATTGGACCTATTGGAAAATGAACAGATTATATGATAAGACTTTTACACGTCTCGGGGCTTACCTGTCAAGGAAAATAAAGAGCGAAGTAGAGTAGAGTCTATAGCCATTCTACCAAGTATTACAGTCAATAGTACGGAGGCAGTTAACCTTGTAGAATTTTAACACGCCACTGGGAGTCTAATACTCCACAAAACAGATTTATATGTTGCAACATGGACCATCGTTTTGAGTACCGTCCATTCACAAGTTCTCACATACTAAATCAGGTCCAGGTTCAGGTCCAAACCTGGACCTGATCCTCTGGACCTGAACGGACCTGGACCTGAATTTCTGTACCGGTACCCAGCCCTACTAAGGACCTTTAAGTTTAGATTTATTAGACTTTAACTTTTCGTTTATAAAGATTCATCAGCCTTTGTTTATAAAGATCCTGAAACATCCTGATAACTTTGGGAAGAAAAGAACGCTTTCATGGTTGACATTTACAAATTACAGACCAGAGGAAATTAAACCCAGACTAGGATTAACCTTTAGGACCTTTAAGTTTAGTTTCATCAGACTTTAATCTATGTTTATGAAGATTTGAAACATCTTGATAACTTTGGCAAGAGGACTAAAATATCAGGGTTAATAAATGAAATGAAATGCATTAGGTATTATATTGTAACGTAATTATCATACAATTGATATACAGAGTTCACGCAAAGAAATAGTTACACATGGGCTTTGTCCTTCGTCAATCATCCCATTGAAATCCATAATTAAGACTTACCTTCATGAAAATTGCAATCGGAGGGATAAAAACGACCAAAAACAGAGTATTACAAAGAAATAGGTACCACGTTAGAGAGATGGGGTAACAGAAACATACTAACCCACAAAACAAAGTGTCTTCAGCTTGACTTTGCCTTACCTTTGTTTTCTTTGGAATCCAAATTGTCTTCAGTCTGAATCGTCTTACAACGTTTCCTATTGGACATCTGAAATTGTCTTCATTCATAGTTAGAGTATAAAAGACCTGTTTCTTCCAGATCACGTCAGTGTCACTGACGAAGGATAGTGGATTCTATCCGAAACGTCTGACCTTTTCCAAAACCATACCCAGTTGCTTGAGTAACTATTTTTTTTGGCGTATACTAACCCACACATTGGACTAGTATCACGCAGCAGCAGACTATACTTGTAATCGTCACCTCGCAATAAAAAGCGCACAGGATACACACGCAGATGAAAGAGCGACAATCAAAGCTGTAAGTCGTGACGATAGATGTCTCAGAAAAAAATTATACCCCTCATCTTCATCTGAACCCCGGAAAAAGGAGTCTTTGAGCTGCTCTTTGGGGATTAATCAACAGCAGACCGGATATATGATATCTTTTATCCTTCAGAAAATTTACTTTAAGTGTCACGTTTGATCCAGGATCGGTATGTAAAGTCACCTGGCAACGCAAAACTATACCTAAAGGCCATGGAGTGCACACAAGAAATTTTATCGGATTAAGATGAGCAAAAAAGAGGTGCATCGATGGATTTTCCTGTGTAACCAGCTAGCATTTATCTTATCTTAGGTCCAATAACAAAGAATCTGACTGTAGTATCAAAATCCAATCGAAGAGACTGAGTTTCTTAATACCAGCCTTCAATTTCTTTCTGTAAGCAGTTTTGGATAGATTGCCCAACGGGAGAGAAACAACTTTAATCCAGTACGACAGCTCTTCATGATTTTATGTATGAAGACTTCCTTGGGTTCCTTTGAACACTGAAGACAAATAATGTATTTCTATCTGTTATTGTGAATTTAGGTCTGATAACAAAGGAGCTACACACTGTCCTTTTGACAGTAGTATCAAAGTCCAATTGAAGAGACAGTTTCTTAATGCAAGCTTTCAGTTCTTTTCTGCAGGCAGTGGTGGATATGTTGCCCGATGATTTGTGAGATAAAGAAATTGGATGTAAGAAAAAAACTATATTCTGCCCATTTTGTAAATGATTTGAAGACTTCTTCATTTTCGTTTAGCAAAAATTAATTATACTAATGATGTTGACAACTAAAATGTATTTCATCTACCATGATTGCTTATATATGGTGGACTTTAACTGCACTTCGGGGTGAGTTCACTGCGGCATTGTGTTGTTTTTGCGATTTTTGATAATGTGGACATTACGTAATACGTAAACTATGACGAAGAAGACAACAAAATACACAAAATGGAAGAAAATTCGTTCTTTATCTCTGAAATTTGTTGAATCATCTACGAGCCCCGCAGTGCCGTACCGGTGCCCCAAGTGCAATGAGACTCCACCTTACATCACCTCGCCTAAAATTCCCTGTCGGTGGGGCTTTCGTGCTTCATGTTTAATGACAACAAGCTCCATGTTAAGAGCGGCTGGATGGAAGTAAAACACAGAGGAACGAAGGCGTGAGTAACTAGTGCCAGGAATGGTCAGGTTCTTTCTTCTGCTTCCCTGAAGACTGATTTTAATCATCTCTCATGGGAGAACGTAGAGGCGCCGCGGTCCATTCGGCAGAATACAGAACAGATAATGGACGATAAGGGAAACATCGGTAGTCAGCTGTTACAAGGCCTTCACACTGAAAACGAATCAGCAGGAATCAAGCAGAACCAGCTGGAATGAAGTATTTGCAAAAAATGGTGCCATATTCGGGTGGGAATTCCAAATGGACCTTATGTCCCCTTCACACGAGAAGGAATGAGCCAAAATGCCGTCAGAATGAAAATTCCTTTCTATTCCTGGGAATTTGTAGTGTGTTCTAGAAACTCTTACTGCATTCCAGATATTCTTTTGATCACATTCTGGTAGGATTCGAAGTGACTTGCCTATTCGGTTCTCCATCGAATGAGATGATAAATGAGTTTCATGTTGGAAAGCCGTAGAATGCGGTCATACCGAAGTTAGAATAGTTAAAAAACACTTAGAATACACTTTAAATGCCATTCGATATTTCTCCACTTCAAATGCACCTTGAAAGTTTTTAGCATTTGTCAAAAACTTTCGAGCAAGCCAACAGAACGGGCACAAATACCTGGAATGCGGTGAAAATTTCTAAAATACACTACGAATTCCCAGAAAGAGAGAAGAATCATCATTCTGACGGCATTCCGGCCCATTCTTGCTCTTGTGTCTACTAGCACCTACACAGGGATTACCAAACAGAGACAATAATCTGCTAGCATTTTATATGCCCTAAGGAAAAAAAATACAGATGAATGATACTGTAAGAAAGTACAATTCTATTAGGCTCTACGTGTTTTCTTGCATGTTCGTTCGTTCACCTTCGGGTCAATATGAAATAAAGACCTTTTCAGCATTGTAAAATTTGTTCCAGCGCCAACTAGTTTATCATTTGACATTTTCACATAAGTCAGACGTCATCGACCCGTACGATGGTGACCCACAGGCAAAACATTGTGACATTTTGTTAAAGTAAATGCAATACATTTAAGATGCTAATAATCTTATTTTCACTAGCAAAGAAAGACGAAGCAAACGCCTCCAGGGAAACAAAAGATGAATGGTACGACTCTTGTCTAGAAAAACTACACATAACTAATATATTATAAAGGCCAGCTGAGGAAGATGCCACCAACATGACTTTATCTCGTCCCGCCTTCCTTCTGTATAAGGCAAAGGTCATGTATGAAGTATTGCAATTACTTTTATTGGAAAGAATCTCTGAACTCTAATCAAATAACTTAAATAACTCAAATAACTTTATCGATTCCATACAGGAATTAGATTAGCGTAAATCTCTCTATGAACTTTTCATTTTGTTTCAAACAGAAGTGCTATGCTGTATCATCAAATAAAGGGCGCAAGACTCGGGACTTAAGACGAAGCTAGCTATTTGAAACTGGATATTTTCTTAGGGTCTTGAAAACGATCCTTTTGTGTTGGAAGCCGTGATAGTATGACGTGGTTGCTAGTGTCGACAACATGTAAACAGTTCCACAGTGAAAATCAGTATACGTACAGGAAAGAATCCGCGTTGTCCAATATATACATAAATTACAAAAAGCTACATACATAGGAATGGCTTAAAGTTTCAAAAGGAGTTACGTGATTATACTCATAAAAAAATACACCATATTCTCACCAAATCAACACCAATGCATGAGACCTTACCTTATCAGTAGACAAGCCTTTCCAGCACTCTCAGTGGGGAAAGCGACCTTCACACGTGAGAGCGAACGTCTCATCGTCTCTGTGTAACAAGCTAATGTCAGTGTACACCACTTTCTAGACTTACTGTATAAAACGTTCATACGTGACCAAAGCACGATTTGATTCGACAGAGGATGCGAATTTGGTTATTTTTATGATTCCATTGATGTTAATGAAAGCAACAGCTACTGACAACTTCCTGAGCCCAGGTAATTACTATATTTGCAGACTACAATAGATAATTGGTCTCGTGGGTAAAGACTATTAGGGCAGTCTTAGATATATGGCCCTCAAACCTCCATCAAGGTTTTCAAGCCACGTATTTTGCCGAAATTTTAAGACAAATAAAGAGCTAATTAAAAGAGCCAATTAATTATATATTGAACAATAGCCTTATTTTATTGAGGTTAACCCAGACGGGTATTTTGCAAACAGCTTAAACAATCACTTTCAAATTAAAAACAACATACATGAATAGAAGAACAAAAGACATCATTTGTTTTAAATCCTACTAATAATAAATCCAATAAGGAAAAGCCATTTCTACTTAAGCTTTGTTATTTAACTAAGACAAAAGAAATGGGATTTAATGGACAGTTAACTCAAGCTATTACTTTGGTAAACGCACATTGGTTATAATTCTTATTACATGTGTCACATGGCTGACACCAATATCAGTACTGACAGTTTGATGCATTCATGCTGATGCCTGTTCAGTGTATTGTACTACAGTAACGATTTGATATGTGTAACTTTATAGCATCTAGTGATACATAACTAGAGTTCTATATGGCTAATCTACTTAATATAAGGGTGTACAGTACAGTATGGGAAGAAAATGGTCATTTACAAACATTGAAGGGTTAAGAGCGTCTAGACATTCTTTGATGCATAATACAGAAGAACTTTATTGCGCAACGATCGTACACGGTACAATGTATGGCAAAAAATATGAAGTTCCTTTCTATTCACAGATAGAAGTATGCACACATAATCAGGGACAATGGTAACAAATCCGGGACAATATATTTGTAACAGATACGAAGATAAGGTATCAATACCAATCAACCCTTCATTAATAGCTCCCTTTACGGTTTAACCTTTATTTCAAATGACACGATGTAATGGAAGAATGGATCAAAAATGTTAATGCCCCCTTTCCACTAGACAGCTCTCACTGCGACCTAAATAGGATATGTGTGACCTTTGATTTTATACTGGTTATATCACACAGCATGTATAAATGTTAAAGAGAGGACAAGATAACACACAAAATGTAAAAGATTCGTTTCTTTTCTATACAATTCGTCAAGCGGTGTGTCAAAATTTAGGTCACAGAGAGAGCGCGGAGAGAGCACCGTCCTAGTGGGAAGGGGTTTAAGGACACGACGTAACGGAAGAATATGTCCCCAAAATCTTAATTAACAGCATGGTCTAGTTACGGTAACGACACCACAACATACGTGCAATATGAAATGTTGAGCACACACGAATGATTAACGGAACAGGTCATACCTCATAGCTTGCCATAGTGTCAAACAACCATTTTAATGACGCCGCCGACATTCAACTCCCGTGTTGTATCCGTGGCGTTCGCCCAACATTTCCGCGAATACGCTGTCTCTTCCCACCTATTCACCCACGTTAATTCATCGTTCTGGTTCGGCCTTAACAACGCTTAACGATTTAGTAGAGTGATCATCAATCCACAATGCCGCCTAAAGGCTGCTCTTCCGCACAATTTGGAGCGTTTGCTACATGTGCATCCCTTTGAACCTGCTGACCTATAGCAGAATCGGCCTCGCTTGTCACCGTGAAGCCTTGGCACTCATCCAGATTTAGGCCTACGCCACATTTCCTACCCGGGACCAGGCTGGGCAGGTTCCGGGCTCGAAAAGTAAAGAACGATATTAAAGAAAATAAGATCATAAAACGGACTAATATAGTTCGAAAGCATGTCCTGTGTTTATTTATTGGTATCGTTTCCAATTCCGCAAACAGCCCGGTCGGGCCCCGGGTAGTTAATATGACAAAGGCCTCGCCAGTTCGGGCCTTCCAAACCTGGGCCCGGTCCGGCAGCTTTCGGGAACGAATGTTATGATATAAATAGCATGAAACTACACTATGAAGACGTTAAGAGATAGTCGTGGACATTATTTGTGTAATAACATTTTACGTATACATTTCTACTTTACGTTTCCACAAAAAAACCGATCGGGCCCCGGTTTAGAAATTTGACGTTAGCTTTAGCAGGCAATGTGGCTCTTTTGACATTATCTGCAGAGAGGCTTCGTGGTGTTCTTGAGCACAGATAAGCTATAGCAGGATGCATGGCCATCAGTGCAACTAGTTTAACTAAACCCTGCTGACTGGCTGTCTGTCACCGCAAACTTAAAACCTCCGCGAACATTTTTCTATTATGGTATTAGGCTGCAGTCTATGGTGTTACCGCGAACTTAAATCCACTGCGAAAAGTCCTTTTCTCCGCTACCGCGAAATTAAATCCCCTCGAACTTAAATGCATTTACAGTACTGCCTGTATGTTGGTCCCGGAGTATCTATACAGGTTTGGGTTATTTCTCACATATATGTAGCACATCGCAGCAAACCGCATAGATTGGGGAAGTAAATCTGCAGCAGCAGCACAGAACAGGTCAAGTTTTTCTGATCAGATTAATTAACCAGCTTAGGGGGTTAATTTGGCAACTGCGCAACTCATTCCTACACTATACAATCAGACTGCACAACAAATCAATGACTGGTGCCTAAGTGTTTTATTTGTCTATGTACTGTGTATGTCATGCGTACTGTACATGTTGTCTAGTCGTTGTAAGTATTTACTCTGAGTCACATTGTAAAGATCAACGGCATTCAGAAATGCTTCTGCTAAGAAATTAATCTCTGTAAGGCTGATTTTAATGAATAAAGAGAAAGAGAAAAAAATCATCAGGAGGACAAGGGTTAAGGAATAATACATCGAAGGCCTGGTGGTGGTTGACTGAAAGATAAGAGCTCGGCTTGTGACAAGGCACATGGACAAGTAGTCAGGATAGGACACGACGTGCATCCCCATTAAGGTCTTCTGTAGGCTGCCGTTTGGTAGCAATCTAACAAATTTAGGGCACACGCAGTTACATGTGTATGACTGTCATATGATTCATACCCATTAGTTCACAAGTCAGGGAAATTCTATGAAACATTCACGTTTACAAACATCGATGCATAGATTGCAGAGCACCAATACTCGAGTGTAACCATAGAAAATATCTCATAGATATGCATTTACGAATATGCAGTTGTTGTTTTTAAAGAAAATTGTGTTTAAAGGAATAACTCGTCGAATGCCTGCCGGTGGTTGGCTGAAAGGTAAGAGCTGAGCTTGTGACTTGGCACATGGACGAGTTCTCAGGATAGGATAGGACATGACGTGAATTCCCATTAACACTTTCTGTAGGACGGTTAGACCTGGGGCACTCGAAGGGCATTATCTAAATCTTTTATAGCCAACATATAAGCTATGTAAGTAGTGTTGACGACATAAAACTATAGAAACGGCCTTCTTCAAAATTAGCAAAATGGGTTTATCGGTAATAAAAACTGAACTCTAAATGGTCACAGACAGAATATTTGCCTTGACTTTATTTGGATCCACATTTAGCTTGACAATTATAAGTAGTTTTGACGACATAAAACTATGAAAACGCCCTTCTTTACAATTAGCGTTTTTTTCTAGTAATAACAGAGCAGATTAAAGCAGTGATATGCAACACTTTCTATGTTGCATATTTGGACATTACCTTCTCTGAAGTTAGCTGTATGTTTAGCTTTAATGGAAAAGGGATACTTATTAGGTCCTCATGATCATTGCAAAACTCAATATGCTCGTAACTTGGATTACGCCGCAAAGGCTTGCTCACACTATTACGCAATATTTTGTAGATCTATCGTGTCTTATAAATTTGCCAGTTCTTTATCATACGGCCAATGTGATGGCAAGCCGCATTAGATACCTCAGACATGCATCAGCAATCTTTAATAAGACATTCAGAAAGAGATGTATGTCCCATATCGGAGCATGCATTGCTGTATGGCACCCGGAAATATGTATAATTGTTATTAATTCTGTAGAATCAGCACGTCCGAAAAGTTGGAATAATTGAACGGTGGAAACGATACCTGGCTCCTAAAATAATTTCATTAGGTCGGTAGGTCATGGGACAGTAGAGTTTTCTTTTTCAATCTTAAATGTGGCTAAGACAGCGACGACAACATGCGGATTAAAGAAGCAGTCTGGATAAAGAAGTGAACTCCAGTTATGAACCGTGACAGGGGGGGCGGTTCAAGCTTAACCACGTTTGGGATTGTGTTCTCGCCGCAAAAGCGCCACCTACATGCAGCGGTGAGAATTAGAACTCCAGGTAGAAGCTCTGAGGGAGATGTCTGACAGGCATCGAAACGTCAGCAGGTCAATATTAGCTGGTTGTGCAAAATAAAACTCTACTATCCAATACCAGGTTCATAATGCCCAGTTCACCCTTATTTACCCATGAAAATGACAGGAACTATTCTCGACTAAAACTAACTTTTTTGTACTAGGAGTGCCAGAAGACAAGTCAACAAGGTGGCAACAGAAAACGTAACATTTGACGAAGTGAACAATTTGTTATTATTGCTATAATTCTAGCACTTTAGTAATCAAGTTGCTTATTTTTGGCACCATTTAGTTTATAAAACATCAACTAGTTGAATAATACAACTGAAATTGCCTCACAGAAACCCTGTTTTGATTAACATTCAATGAATACAGAGTGGTGGACAAAACTTTTATCTCATTCAACTATTACCTAAACTCATCTGACCGTGTCCACATCCATGAATCTCTTCTAGGTTGATGGAAAGCCTGATTGTATTTATAAGCGAGTCAGCTGAGAAATAATAAATCATAAGAAGATTGGTGACGTTCTTATTGTAAATCATCGACGGCCTGAAACGTTGGAGAAGTAATCTATCAACTTGAAGGATGATTTTACCGATGTTTCATCTTCTTATTCTTTTTTCAGATGATGAACATTGCTCTTTAAGATACGTAATAGCTTTTCTACAGATTTGTATAGCAAAGCTGATATTGATCGCTATTGTGATGAATGTGAAGTAGAAAAAAACGTGTTAAGGTGTGTACCTGATTTCGGTTGGGGAGGTAAAAGGTAGTGGAAGGCAAGGGATGTGCCATACCCGAGACACAGTTTATTAATGGAAGTTTATTTGCAAGTTCTTGCCCGTGGGCTAATTGCAACATGTAACATGCAGAATAAATGGTAAACACACGAAGAAAAAAAATCACTGCCCTTTTCAATGTCCCTACAAGCCAATGGGACCATCTTCACCTTATGCCTGCTCTTTGTGCTTGGTACTCAAGTGCAGTGCGACATTGTCCTCGTCTGCCCCGAAGCAAATGCAAAACAAGTGGGGAAAAGCTTTGTTGTCCTCAACATTTCGAAGTTTCTAATTGCACAATATACCATTTTGATAGGAAATGTGATTTGTCATCGGTGGAAATATGTTCCATTAGCGCTAACATTAAGCCATTTATTCTAACCACCAATAAAAGTATATTGAAATAGAGAATAATAGACATAACAACATAAAACTGGCCGTCATTATTGCGAACATGCAAACGGATAATGACTAGTACCTTGTGTTTAATGATAGGCCAAGCCGCAATTTACCTATCAAACTGCGATTTATGACATTTTATGTGGCACTTTGCGCGCAGTAGGGTTGTTATTTGAGGTAAAAAGCAGCTATTTTGGACCGCCAGCTGCTCTTATATAAGACAGAATAATTGCGTAAATAATTGTAATTGGATCTCAACAATAAACATAAATGTAAGGTTCCTGTTTTTGCTAATGTTACAAAACAATTCAAAAGCAGGTTCACGCTAAGGCGCTTGCTCTCTGTCATGTCATATCATTTTAAAAGTCATTTGCAATGAGATGCGAAACAATTAACATGCCCGAAAAGTACTGTAGACTCCTTTTAAAATTGTTACGCAGTGTCATAAAATCCATCTATGTCAGCAACTAAAGTAACTGAACTCCCTTCCAACAACGACAAGAACAAAAAAATAGCAATTATGATATCTATGATGGTAATGATTCTTACCAAAAGTTCTGCTGTCCTTAATCCAGTCTTCTTTTGGTTAGAATGGCTAAGCACCTAGAATCACGTGATCTTTCAGACATGTGACGTTAGCAAACGATCAAAGGTAGCAGGAAGTTTATAACAGCCCACGTCAATGTTGAGTGCTGACTGGCACGATCTGTATCATATTGCCTTTCTAGCTCCTCTCTATTACTGCGCAATTTCTGTAAGATCTTATGCACGTCTAAGCAGCTATTCTGCTCCCCAAAAATTTCCTTCTAGTAAATATCATAATATCATAATAATTACGTAACCTCTATAATCTCAACAATAAATTTACGGTTCATGTTTTAATATCACGTATAAAATCAAGTCCTACCGAATGCTCTGCTGGTCACACTTCAGTCTTCGTAAAGATCTCAGGAACCGATGACTGATCACTTAAAAACCACGTGATCTATCGTAAACATAACGTCAGTAAACAAGGAAGTCTATACCATCACCCGTCTATGTTCAACGTGCTGAACTGCAGTAGATGCTCTTCTTCTTTCTCCTCCTCTCAATTACTGCTACGGGGTTTCTAACAAGATGCTCTGCACGTCTTATCTTTATTGCTCCGCTAACAGACAGTCTTGATTAATGTGGTGTTAAGATAATTCCTTGACTCGAAGCCAAGCGTGAGACGTAAGATTGTCTGCTCCAACAAACCCTTCTTCGTGACTGATTGTCTTGGCACAACAAAACCAGAAAGTCGATGTTTCCAATTTTACAGTAAACAGCAGGATAATAAATC
The DNA here is from genome assembly GCF_000003815.2 of Branchiostoma floridae. Lineage (NCBI taxonomy): Eukaryota > Metazoa > Chordata > Leptocardii > Amphioxiformes > Branchiostomatidae > Branchiostoma > Branchiostoma floridae. Next base: position 13,146,224 of record NC_049995.1, read on the forward strand.
AATTGAAAGTAAGTGGCAAGTTACTGTCTTCGTGTGTCTTACTTTGCGATCCTACGCTATTGTACAGCTTTGTCAGTGGAACAGCTTGAGGTAACGCTAGTTCGCTTTTATCCGCGGGGTAACCTATATTCGTTGCTTTAAAAAACGGTACCTAGGGATAAAGAGTCAACGGATGGTGGTTTCAAACTGTAATGATTTGAAAGTATGGCAATCTTATGAAAATATTGGAATTTCAAGCCTTTGTCTTTCGACTTCAGATTTCTAAATTTTTTTCTTCAAAATAACGGATAAAGGTTAGCCTACGGATAAAGGTGCACTGGTGTTATAGTATCTTACTTTCATGCCTTTATTGGTAAATTGGTGTAATTAAGACAGAGCACCGTGTCTAGAGATTATTACTGCAAAGGGATTTTTTCCAGAAACATAGAGCTTCTTAAGTGTTTGGATTGTAGGAAAATTTGAGAGAAAATCCCGTCAACCTACTTGTGTTGATTAAAAAGCACCTCCTTGCGAGAATAAATGGTTTTACAAGCATTGTGTAATTATCTTGATCTTGCACCATATGTTTTTCATTCGTCCAAGGGCGACAAGACGGAAATACAAACAAAATAATATGAGTTATGCCACAACTTAAATTAAATAGCTACGTCACTAAAGTGTACTGACTACGTAGATGTTTACACATGCAAGTCGTGGGAAAGATCAACATGTTAACAACGTTAACATTTAGTTACATTAATCACATGATATAATTCGGTCAATATTTGTTCTAGATATAGCAGGGAAAGGTTTGAATAACTGACGTAGCTAAGCCTCATGACTGGGCGCGCGCATGAGTTAATGGAAAACCTAATGTTCAAGCAAGATTGAACTATACACATATTGGATTTGTAACTCAATAGATTAATATAGACTGTTGCCTTTAAGGGCAAATTCCACCTTTTTGAGTTTGAAATTAGTTTAGTATTGTTTAAATTGGACCTACATAGTCCAATGTACAAAAAATGCTACAAATCAAATATAAGAAAAGAGAGCAAAACATTTTTACATTGTTTGAGACCATTTTATTGGCTTTGAAAGATACACAAGTTGTCATAATATAACAACCAACGCATTATAACTAAGTCATAAGTTCTCGAAATTCCGTATCAATATCAATATCAATTTTGTACACTATGGTACCATCACATCAATGAAAGCACATCAGCAACAATGAAAAAATACATTTTGTTTACAACAAGGAATTGTTTACCAGTTCCTGTGAGCTATAGTATACTTATTGAATATTAGATATCTTAACTGGCTTGTTTTTAAATTCCGTTTCCAATTCTATTTCAGTGTCCTTTCTCTTGGAATGTGGAGAAAATAGCGTGTCGACAAGTCCGAGCTTCCATTAAAAATTGGTTATGTCACTCGCACAGTGTCCCGTTCTTGAAAAACTTTGGGCATACCTCGCAGGTAAAACTATCGCCGTATGCCAGCGCGTACACAGCTACCAGAAGAGCAGAGTAGACAACTCCACCCACAACAACAACCTTCAGGTTGAAACTGCAGCCATGTTTTGCCCGGATGTCATAAAAAGTCCAAGTCATCTTGCCGATCGCAAAGAGAGGCTTCAGAAACATGATTGGCCAAAGAACCCAAGGATTGTCAACTGTCACCACGGCTATCTTAAATCGACTGTTGACATGTGTCAAGAAGGTAGCGACAAAGACAGTGAGCAAGCCAACAAGGTCGTTCAACAAACTGTACAGCAAAACTTTGATGTCTTGCCCAGTGTTCTTTGAGGCGTACTCTCGGTAGTCTGTCATTTTTGCGCAGTAGTCTTTGTAGTCAGCATTTTCTTTGACGTGTTTCTCTTTACCGCCATGTATGTCCGTGTAAGTCCCATGTAGTGTATCTCCATAGCAGCAACAACGGGCTCCAAAGCTGATACCAACAAGTTTCAAGGCGAAAAAGATGGGGTTGGCGTTGACGAATCCCTCATATTTGTACACATATTTGACGACAGGGGCTAGGAGGAAGAAGACACACGAAAGACTCAAACCGGCAAAGTAGCATCCACTTGTCAGGCCACATTTCTGAATGTCGTCATAGTCGAGCAGCATGAGGAAGGCCATGATGAAGAAGACTGCTCCAAATCCACCGAACACTAAAGCCCAGCGGTTTTTGCAGATCGGTGTACAGCAGCGAGACTTCTGTTTGGCCTTGTCCTTGTAAACAAGGTTAGCGTGCTCCTCGCGGAACGTGTCATACGCTGTAGTTGTAACCATGGTAGTAGGCTGTACTTTTCCCAGACCACTATCATCCGTTTTGAACGTTTCCAGACGTAGTCTAGCCTTGTTGGGTAGATTTGTAGCAAAATGGCGGACTTTAGAATGTACTTAACCTTTATACATGGCGTGACGTACGGTTGTTACTCATTAAACTATACATGGCCTCCGTTTGTCACATTTACCGAACTGTACATTCTACTTTGTTACACACACAGTCAGGTAGAACCCTATGTAATATCAAATGGAAATAGAATGTTTGGTTCAATTTATGTTCTTTTCTAAATTGCACCATGTGACAGGCATCATAATTACACGTAGAGGAATAATAAAAATTCATAGAATTGCAATTGTGTCCAGGCTACACCTGCGTTTCTATGACAGATCAACAGGCGGACCTGTGAGTACAAGTTCAGAATCCCAATCACACATTGCGCAGCAGGCAAAGTTCAACCATGATAAATCACACAATGCGTTACCAATCAAAGTTTTAACTGGAAGTTTAAGATACTGCCCAATAAAGTTTGGTTTGCTGTGTGTGTCATCGAGGGGGCAGAGTGTCGTGCGAATTTTCTGGGAAGTTAATTGCCTAGATATTCATGCGCAATCCATATGGCAGGCATTTAGATATGATACTATTTAGATTACCCTTCGTCTCTACTGTACTGTACTGGCACACGCAGCATGCATTTGTGTAAATGTAATCACGACCTTTGATTGACGAGATTGAAGGACATAACCACGTCGAAAGGTGGCGTTGTGAATATGGATTGTCTATAAATTGCATTTCATGCCGTCTTGTTGGGCATGTGAAATACAAAAAAAAGACAAAGAAGGATAAGATATGAAGTCTATTCATATTCCGTGTAGCATTTATTATAATTTTGTGGTCACAAGACCTATTTAGATGCACTTTAAACAGCAGAGTATCCACACTGACAATCATTGGATCATCCTCATTAGTGATATTCATCCGCTCTTACTTTCATTGTCACCTGTCCATGTGCCAGGTCTGCCCCACCTTGCACTTCTGAGCTGCGGATGTCTCCGGGAGAATGGCAGATGGGATTATGCACGCCGCCTTATATGGTGTTATTTGATCACGTGATTTCGGCTGACCAATGATCGTGCAGTGTGAATAGTCTACTGTATACACCTTTCTCACGCGGCGGCCATGATAGATCTAAAACGAGTTCAATGTGGCAAACAAAAGGCTGTCCATCATAATTAGCAGTTCGACCAATGGTAGCCTGCCAATTAGGAAATCGACCAATAAGTGAATGGCTGCAAATTCGTTAAAAATTTGCATTATTATGTTGTTATTTTGCATCTCTTTAGGGACTATGGGGTCAGTCTACACTACTCTAAATTGCTACATCTTTCGGTGCATAACACTTCTTGTAATATTTATTATTCTATGTTATATCATTAAAATTTGTGTGGTTTGGGGGAAAACTAAATGGGACCTGATTTTAGAAATAAGTTTTGTCTGTTTGCCTCATTCACCTCTTCTTCGATCTATCATGGCCACCGCGTGAGAAAGGTGTATAAAGTCTACAGGTTACAGTTCGTACATCTATATACAGACTTTGTTTTTGAAACCATACACCTGTTTAGGGTTACCTTCTTGACCTGAACCTGACATTTTGAGGAAATGTCAGCATGACTCATGCGGGTGTTATGTGGCGTGCTGTCAACATGTGTTGTCAGGGCAACCGTGCGTCAGATATGTCAACAGTTATACGTGCTCTCAATAGTAAGATACTGTAAATGCAGAAATGTTCGCGGTGGATTAATGTTCGCGGTTTTCGCGGTGACCACTTCACCGCGAATTTAAAACCACCGCGAACATTTTTCTATAATGATATTAGATTGCAGTCTATGGTGTTACCGCGAACTTAAATCCACCGCGAAAAGTCCTTTTTCTCGCTACCGCGAAATTAAATCCCGCGAACTTAAAAAAAATTACAGTATTGGGTCACCCGTCGGGTGATCTTGGAAAAGATCTGGCTGGTAATGTTGTCAAAAAGGTGCCATTTCTATAGGTAATTATTCCTTGGTGTCATGAAATACATCTGAATTTACTTCGATGGCATTGTAGACAATATGATTCATTCTAAACAACTACTGTTTCAAATTATTATCACAAACGTAACTACGTACATAGTATATAGTGTGGAATTGAATCATGGGGCATGCAGTATTGGCATCGCATACCGAACTATAACCCAGGCTCTACAAGCAAGCTCCACTTGTTTGCATAAATACATGGTACAGTGTATATAGATGCTTTATATATAAAAACCAATTTTATTTAAAGGACGTCATTCCCCTAAACACACAGATAGACACACACACACACAACCACACACACACACACACACACACCACACACACAACCACACACACACACACACACACACCACACACACAAACACTACACAAACACACACACACCACACAAACACACATACACACACACGCACACACACACACACACACACCACACACACGCACAAAAGCACACACATTATTGAGTTGACTAAAATAACAATATACGGTGATGATTACAACGAATGAAAATTATTCCTCTGCTTTACTCATGAATATGAATATGTTACACACATGTGTAAACTTGAAGCATGCAAATAAAAAATGGTAACTATATTTTGAATCATTTCTGACGATTGCGATATTATTTCTTCTCGTATAAGTTGATACATTCTGATTTCTATGTCAATTCTGCTTTATCAATTTCTAAACTAATGTTACCATGATTACGTGCTAGTGTATAATGCATTTTCAGTCATATGTTACAGAGAATTCTAGTCAATAATATCAACAAAAGACTAATGCATTATTATACGTGCATATACTTGATTTTCAATTAAACTTTCATATAATGCAACACAATAAACATAATGTAAAAAGCTGAGTGCTAGCCATAAAATACATCCCACTTTTATCTATAGTTCGATAAGGTGTCTGGACTAGAACACAATGTGCGTCCTTCTTTTGGCATCATAAACGCACTAACAAAAAGGTAAATAATGGAGACCCACAAGCCAACATTGGCACATGTCTGCGACTCAGGTATCTTCTTCAACTCGCTAATGTTTACTTAAAATGGATGAGAACAATACTGACTGTGTTACTAACATTTTTTTTCTATTTGTTTTAATCCTGTCCATGTCAACTTCCACGTGTAACTGTCCTTGCCTGTCAGCAGGGTTAGCCCTTTATAATAGCCACAGGTTAGTTGGGAAACCATGGCTGTTCAACAGCAAAACCAATGGATAGATAAATAGGGACTTTTTCTGGTGTCGGTAAGAGACAGGATGCTTCAAAGGGCTTGAGTAAATCATTGAGTAAATAATAGATTTCTCAAATATCTTGTTCATTATTTTGGCAATAAAACTTCCGTGCCAGGGATGGGCTTGCACCGTTTCCAGTCTGTATCAATAGCTATGCACTTGACTATAGTGATCCAAGTTTACCTGTATGCACTTGGCAGGGATGTATCAAGTAATGTTACAAAGCACATCTTGTGCTGTGGTGTTGTACAAAGCAGATTTAATGTAAGTCACATCAAATCGAAAGACATAATAGATTGCGTTTTAAGCATATATTGCAGAAGATCAACCAAAGAAAAACTAATCCAGACGGAGATCATACTTTCTATTGTGATGAGATTCAGTGAAGCCATTACAATAGTGGCATGTAGATATAATGAATGCATTCACTTGAAGTGAAGAATGGACAGAAAAGAAACCTTGATCATAATAAAACATCCCCCGGTTATTAATTATAGGAGAAATCAATTATAGAACTACCTGCTAACAATCGAATTTGTCTCAAGAGACTTACATGTTCCTCCAATATTTTTCTAGTCAAGTTCATTTCTGCAGGCGGAAAATGTTCTTGATACGTATACATGTTACAAAAATGTTACCGCAAAGGGAACCGTTCATAATGTTACTCTCCATAGTTGCACCTGGTTTTGTTGAAGAATTCAGGACAGTTACAGTCGAGCTGGTGGTTTATGCTGAGACCGTAAACAAGCCCGAGTGCTCCCAAATAGATCACCCCAAGCGTCACGATACACTGAAACCATTTGTCGCACCCGCTCTTTTGATAAAATTTAGAGCCTGAGAGGATGATTTGGAGAGCCGATAGCGCAGGACGGCCAATAATCAACAGCCAAAACACAGCTGGGTGGTCTATCTTATATCCGAGAAACTTCGTCGGTCCGGTATGTGCGTTGACGTGGATCAGGTAAGTCGCGGCCCAGGCGATGAGCCAACCCGGGATCAAGTCGTTTAGCCAGACGAAAAGCAGGACAAGTTTATCCTCCAAGTCGCCTTCCCTGTATTCCGTCATCCCCTGGCAGCCGTCAGCACAGCTACATCCCTTGCTGCAGCAGTAGATGTACAGATATCGTAATGTCCGACAGAGAGGGTGAGCGTCGAATACTTCATGGCGTCCGACACAGCGGGTCACGACGGCAGCGATAAGGAAAATGCAAACGAAGAGCATGCCTACAGTGTAGAGCCCAAGTGTAAATTTGCAATCCTTAATGTCATCAATGTCACCGAGCATCACAAAATTCAAGAAGAAAAAAACGGCTCCAACTATTGATAAAAGCAGACTCAGAAAATTACAACAGGAGTCAGGGCAGCACTTTGCACAGCACTTGTCGTCTAGATTTCCATCCATCAGTGTTGCCTCTTCCGTCTGTAGTTCAGCCATGTTAGACATGTTGTCAGCAAAAAGGCGGACTGTACACTGTAGCTTACCTTTATACAATTTGTGACGCAAGAATACATAACGAACTGCACGGCCGCCATTGGTCAGGCTAAATGAGCTGTGCCTTTTCCTTTTAAAGGTGGAGTCACAAGTAATATCTGGAGATAACAGGGATAGTTTAATACGAATCGGGCATTAGGATACACTCTTTCTTCTTGTGTAGTCTCTTCGTCATAAGACAGCTGCCATACCTACAATGAGAAGCTGAGCCATTTTGTTTGCATGATTGTGGCCGAAATTTGACCACCCCTGTCTAAAAATAATTCAACCGATTACCAATAACGAGAACGAGAAAAATATGATGTAATAGAGGTTTGATAATGTCACATTAGGATTCTTGTCCTAGCTATAAATCTTCAGATACTCAAGGTGGTTTTATTTTCACGCTTCTTGCGCTGATTTTTCACCGTGTAACCATTTCTCCGCGAACAATGTAGTTCGTCTTACTAACGCCCTTCTCTACCCACGAACCGAACACTCATTCGGTCTTGACCTTTAACTAGAAGACTATGTTTATACAGACTGAGATCCGAGCCGGTTACGGCCGGTGCATATATATGCATGGCATGCACGAATGTTTGTTTGTAGAGAGAAGTTTCGTACAGGTGTATCTATTGAGTCTGAACAGGGTAACTACATGGCTAGGAGCCAAGTTCATGTGGTGCTACGCATTGTAAGTCATCTCATTTAGAAGAAATGCAGACAATATGATCCATTTTAAACAACTACTGTTCCAAATATATTATCTCAAACGTAACTAATATATGTACATTGTATATTGTGTGGATATGAATCAGGAGACATATATTGTTGGCATGGCATAACGAAACTCTATACCAAATAGTCTATAAGCAAGCTCCCGTCGTTTGCATAAACATTAGGAAAGTCTTCATAAACAAGCTTCTTGACCCTTCCCAGGCCTTGCCCTTCTTTTTGTCACCCCAGCACGGTCCGTACTGTGCTTTCGTATAAAGATAACAAGACGAAAAGGAAACTTACTAGGAGATAAGTGCCAAAATCTTTAAAGGAAATCATGATCAGCTTAGAATATACACGTAAAGACACACACAGACTCGCACAGTGCGACATACACACTCCCGTGCGCGCAAACACACACACATGCACACACGCACGCACACACACACACACACACAAACACACACACACACACACACACGCACACACACACGCACGTACGCACGCACACACACACACACACTTCGAAAGTAATGTCATCACACATTGCAGCAGTCGTCAAATAGCATCACACAAGCTGTTGGAATGTTAATTGGCTAAATATGAATGATCTACAATACACTTGTGGGCCCCCATGTCATGTAGACTAATGCTTTGCTCTATGAAAAAAATAGACGCCTTTGAGAAGTGAATGAACTTTGACGGGGATTGTACCTCATAACCGTGTTGAAAGGTGGCGTTGTGAATATCTGATATCGGTGCTTTCTTTCACACAACCAGCAGCAAACTACCGCCGCCTACATAGGCTACATATAGCAGCGAGAACTAGCACTCCAGTTAGAAGCTCTGAGGAAGGTGTCTGATAGGCATTGAAACGTCAGCAGGCGAGATCTTATTGAAAAGAAAACCCCAATGCCCGAGATTCGACACACAGCTCAACTTTTTTTCGGATCTAAATCTCATCAAATTAATCAAAAGAAGGCCCGTTTTTAATGTCTTTTGTTTGGATTAAAGAGCAAAAACAGAGTCTATAAGTACAGTCATACATACCGACTATATCACGATGGTTTAAATAATGATACACGACACTAAATGGTGACCAAACCGTCAAGTTGTTTTAATACAATCTTGTCAGTAAAACAACTGTCCAATTTACATAGTTTGTCAATTTAACTATGGTGTGACATAGACAGTTATGTCTGTGTCCAAATCAAAATTTCACTATGACAGTTATGTACAATATAGCACGAATTAAAGGTGCATGTGATATGCAATGATATTAGCAAAAATGATGACTTTCTTGTATATCTAGTAACGTTAAAAATAGTACTGACTCTAGAAAAGGATCAAATTAAACATGACGAAGATGCAACAACCTTAGCCCCCTGTTTGATATACACAACAAATCATAAAACCCCAGAAAAAGTAATATTCTTTAAAATGTGGATGTTTACTTTAATTTGACTTTATGTATTGTCCACGATTAGGTTGTTAATCGACGATTCTTCTCATTACGATTCCTTGCAGTCATAAGTTCAATATTGTGGATTGAATTCATCTCCTTTTGATGCCGGATTGTCATAGCCTCTTTCCTGGACTCCAGATGGCGCACCTGGGGATACAAAAGAAAGAGCATTCAGACGCCATGTTACTAAATATATAAATCACACGTGTTTGTGCATATGTGTAAAGAACACAAAAGCAGTTCTCCATCAACTACTGTTGAAATAAGTAACTTATCTTCCCAGTGTTTTGCTGAATTGCTTTACCAGAATGGTGCTAAAATGTATTCAGTTAACAAGCGAATAATGCCTATGCACGGACTGATCCTGACCCCTCGCTGTAGACCCTAGACATTGTATGCGCTATCCTAGACTATCTATATACATTCTTTAAATATTCTTCTTCTTGTACTGTACTTACAATATTGTTGTTCTGTAATAATCTTTATCCTGTCCATGTCAAATTCCCTTTGTATTGTTTTTTTTTTGTCTCTGTCAGTGGGGCTAGGTTTTTGTAGTACAAACCAATAAATGATAGATAGATGAATAATACTGTAACATACCTTCCGGTCGCGGGTTGCTATGCGACGGCCTCCCCTGGTCTACCAAAGCAGCAGGAGGCACTGAAGAAAAGAGAAATATCCCAACTCATGATCTTTAACATTTGTTGATATTACGTTGGTATTAGCTATATATGCTAGAAAGATCCAACACCACCAGACACTCATGTGTCAGGGCCAGAGGGAGACCACGCCACAGGTGGATAGAGGGAGTGGCAGAGACCCTCCGTGCACACGGCCTGACTCTCCAGGAGGCTACACACCTGCTGGCTGCAGAGAGACGTATACACCCACCCCACCCCCGGCATAAGCGGAAGGGTAAAGAAAGAAAGAAGAAGATAGTAATACATGTGGAAGTTTAAGATTTGAAATGATAAGACATACGTTATGTTTGAAACAGTGACATACCATTTTGGTTGGTAAGCGACGGTCTTTGTTGGGCCATTGGAACAGGAGGCGCTATACAAACAATAAACAATAATAATATAAAGATCTTGTTTTTTTTCAATACCATATTTTGCCACAGGGTCTACTAACAGTTCTCCTGTATTACCAATGTGTTTAGATCATCTTACATGCAATAGATGACAAAAGTAAAAGGATATTTCTGAAAAACAAAAGACTGGCTGTTTGAAAAAAAGGTCGCACGAAATGATCCCTTACCCTTTAGAATGCTCCGTGGAGCGACAACCGGCTTCGGTTCTTCTTCAACGACTTCAGGTGCTGTAAGAAAAGTAGACATTTCCCATATCTCATTCCAAGGAAATGCACATTAATCATTTTATCTATAACGATACATTTATCTACATAGTGAGAAGTGGTTCCAGAGCTATGTGTGTCACAAGGAACGTACAATGTAGTAGATTGTGTATCAAAACGTGAGTGATTGCGTATTTGTTTGCATATATGATGGAACATATGCCTTTCTTGTACACAAATCCTTCCTTCTTGCTCACGTTGTGTACATTCCTTGTGGCAAACATAACGCTTTAAACACTTCACACCTGTGTCGCTAGGTGGCACGTAAGAGGAACATGGTCATATTCGAGAAAATTCCGAAAGAAAACTTGCAAAGCCCATGTACATACTTCTATCTCAAGATAAACAAATCGTAGCTATTGTATTTCATGGAAGAGGACTCCAGAAAGATTGATGGACAGCCACTCATACTCGAGTATGGCAAGTCTACTGATACAGGTGGTTGTATGTCAACACTAATGTAAATTCCTTAATAAATAAATAAGCAAACATATACAGCTACGGGACATAGCGCCTTGTCAAAGAGGATTTACTGCTCTTTTTATCAGTAACCTGAGCTTCAAGTGGCCCATCTTGAAGACGAGTTACGAAAAGAAGGAAGAATAAAAGACGTTTGTGTATGTTGCTGCTGAGTTCCCACCTTCCTCGTCCTGAGACTGTTTCCGCCTGCGGATATAGTAGGCTGCTCCACCGAAGGCACCCAGACCGGCAAACACCGCTAGCACGATTACCAGGGTGATCTCACCGGGAAGGCCTGCAAATAGCAACAATTCTGTGATACTTGTCACAATGTGGAGACTCATATGTATAAGGATTAAGCGACTAGGGATCAAGCCTTCTTACACGATAATTCTAAGAAACTCGGTAGCTGATGATTATGATAATCCGCCAGGACAATCGTTAGGGTGATCTCACAGGAGAGGTCTGTAAATATCAACAATTCAGTGATGCTTCTGGATACGCACATGTATATTGATAAGTCCTCTTACCTGATAGCTCTAAGAAAATCAATAGATGATCGTTATGATACTTTAGATTACACTAACAAGTCACAGTTTTGAGGTAGCTTTTAGACTAGAGTAGACACAGTCTATATTGTTCCACACTACTTGCTTGTTTGTCGTCTTTTATGTTATCTGCAATTAGCACTTGGGCAAGAATTTGCAATAAAATATCATTACCTGAATCTTCCTGTGTCTGAGGCTCTCTTATGAGTGGTTGTTCTGGAATTATAAAAAAAAACAAAAACAATTGTATTGTCACATTTGTATGATAGATATGCTAAAATTCGTATCAGAGGATCATTTGTGTGCCAAATTTGTAAAGTCTGTGTTACAGTGTGTAAGTCAGGTGTGATATGAAAGATCTTGCAAGAATGGATGGATTAGGCAATGTGAGTTAGTGAGTGAGTGAGTGAGTGAGTGAGTGAGTGAGTGAGTGAGTGAGTGAGTGAGTGAGTGAGTGAGTGAGTGAGTGAGTGAGATTGAGTGAACGAGTGTATAAGTGTATGAGTGAGTGAAGGTCTGAGTTGATAAATAGACGAGAGAATGAACAAACCAGCGAAAGACAAATGTTATATTAAGGTTTACCTTTGAACTGTAAGGTTTTCTTGGCGTTGGTAGACCCTAAGACGTTGGAAGCTGTACATCTATAGGTCCCGCTATCTTTCGGAGAGGCAAACACTATCTTCAGTGTGTTCCCAGCAGCCACTGCGCCATCCGGAAGTGACGTCCCATCCCGGCTCCATTGGTACGTGGGTTCCAAAACGAGGCCGCCCTCAGCTGCGCATGTCAGAGTGACGTCATCGTACTCCATGAGGGACTCGATATTTGCCGGCGATGTTGTGATACCTGTGACTATCGGCGGTCCTAAAAAAATAAAAGACTGACCACTTTAAACTCGAAAAACGACACGAATTCATGGTAAGAAAGGTTATGTCAATAGTTCTTAATCGAAAACTATACATTTTTACTTATTCCCTATTAGTAATAAACATGCCCGGATAAGTTAAAGTATGAAGTATGAACGTATGAATTTAAAAAAAAAGGCTCTATCCATGATTGAGGTAACAAAGTATAGTGAATTTGAACTTGCATATCATTGAAAGAAGAATGCATGTTTAGATAACATCGTCACTCAGTTTATAAATACTCATAGAATTAGTTGCACTGTGTAATAATTTCCAAGACATCAATAATGTAGGCGCACAGTAAAGTTATGTGAAACAAGGGATGTACAAAAGTGTGTACCTAGTTTTCCTGACACCTGCATGGCAGTAGTTAAGGAGGGGTGGCTGGCGTCGCACCTGTACGTCACCGTCCCTGCACCTGAACTGTTCGCCCTGACCGTGAAGTTGACACTGACCCGGGCGTCCTGGTAACCCTGTCCGTCGGTGACGACATCGACCCTGCCCGCTGGCACCGCCACTCCGTCCCGGTACCAGGTCAGGTTGGCGGCGGGGAAGCCGTGCAGCGCCGTGCATGTCAGGTTCAGGTGCCCGGTAGCTTCGCTGTAGTCGCCGGTGATCTTTGGTGCGTGTGGGGCAACTGAGAAAGAGACGAGGAAGGACCCCTGTGAAAATTTAATCTCTACAAGTGCATAGAATACGAACATTTACTTCCGGACGTTTCGAGTGAAATCCCCCACTCTTTATAGTAACTTGCTATATCAATATCTGAAATCTTTAGTAACCATAGAAATTATTTAGTAGCTTTTGTAAAAATTTACGTAACTAATAAAAGAGAGACATTGCTTTTCATATATATTGCAATGTATGAATTATATTAATAAGCTGTAAGCTTAAAACGGTAATGTCGAACAGGCAATACAAAATGTATTCTCTAAAGAGCGTCCACTAGTTTTCATCGGTGTCTGACAATGGGTCAGATGATTTAAAGTGAATGTATTTCTTTTACTTCCAGACCTTTGCAAATGAAGGACGCAGACATACAGCTTGAAACGAACAATAACTAATCAACTCACCTAGTACCCTTAGATCGATGTTTGCGGTGACTTCCTGCGGGACGCCTGACACCATGGCCCCGACCAGACACTCGAACTGCCCGTTGTCTGAGAAGCGGGTTTCGTTGAGCCGCAGGGAGGCGGTACTCGCGTCAGCTGTCACTAACGACGCTCTGCCTTCGTACCCCCGGAACGCTGTCTCCTATTTAACAATGTTCGCGAGAGATTGGAGATAATGCAACGTGGATGTGATGATATGGTAGATAAACAGTATGTCAGAAACTGGTATTTACACTACATTGAAATTTTATGACTAGACTTAAGGTAGCTTTGTTTGGTTTGGTTTGACTTTTCTTTGACATTTAATCACAAGTCCCAATATCGAAGCCAATTACAGTTTGATGCCCATATTCCCCTCCAATCTAATTCTATTCTATTCTATTCTATTCTATTCTATTCTATTCTATTCTATTCTATTCTATTCTATTCTATTCTATTCTATTCTATTCTATTCTATTCTATTCTATTCTATTCTATTCTATTCTACTCCATTCTATTCTATTCTATTCTATTCTATTCTATACATTGATTCATGTTCAAATTGATTGATAGACATGTTTGTTTACCTGTGGAGGGTTAGTGAAGTAGAACACCACCGGTACTCTGTTCCCTCCCATGGTCCGCTCGTACCATTTAATCTCCCTCAGCGAGTCCCCACTGCCTAACGTGTATGTACAGGGCAGCACAGCGGGCTGACCCAGGGGGACCTGCACACTCGGCTGGGGGCTTTGGACGGTCAGCTGGGCTAGAGCTGCTGTGAGGAGACACAGAGTGAATAACTATAAGGAGTTTATAGACAAAGACAATCTGACATGTTCAGTTTCACTGACGAAGGATAGTGGATTCTATCCGAAACGTCTGACCGTTTCAAAACCATATCCACTTGCTTGAGTAACTACCTTTTGGCATATCTTATTACCTGGATATCTAACCTTTTAAAATCTGACATGTTTGTTTTCAAGGATTATGAAAAATAGGCAGGTAAAAGTTTTATTGATTCAATGAAAAGAGATCTTAGATGTAGAAAACTTGGGAACTAAAGCTACCTATATATGTATTGAAAAAGAAAACAAACAAGACAGAACAATTCAGATTGACGGTTGATCTAAATTTTATTTGAAACCAGTTTGCCCGAGGGCCTGTTCTCATAATCATTCAACTTGCACGAAGAGCCGTGTGTGGGCTAGAATTCTAGATCTGCATCTGTTTTCTCGTGTGAGGGATGTTGACATGTAAAACACCTCTTCGACTTCAGAAGTGTCCCCATGTTTCAGTAGTTGTAGCTTACCTCCAAGCAGATCCTACGGTAGCATAAGATAGTATCGAAAGCTGCCAGAGGAGTGAAGCCGTCCTATAGGTGTGTGTTTGGCAACCGGAGTGGCTATTGACTCCCTTTAGCCAGCTGTACTACTTAGCCAGCTTTGATAATATCTTATACCACTGGTAAATCTGCCTGGAGATTAGTTGCAACAGCATCGGGGTGATTGTCGATACACTTTTACATTCATTCAGTTCACCTTTGACAGATCATTCTTTCAAAGGTCGTGACATGAATAACACATTGGGAATAACAGAAGCCGTGTACAATACATACAGGTGTTCAAAGTTCTCATTGACAAATACAGAGAATATTTCATGGCTTCTAGGTGTCTAGAAGTTTTTGCAATGTTTACACAATGAAGGGAAAATGTGCTTTACAAAGAGTGAATAATATCAGGTGTGGTTTTAAATAGAACAGTGAGATTGCACCTGTACCCAGGCTTACAATGTCCTCAAATTGCCCCAATCCTAACGTACTTGTCATGCTTGAACTGTTACCCCAAACACGAGGCGCCGCTAAGTAAGCATGTTTGCCGGGTCAGACCCGCAGGGCATGCGGTGACCGGCGGTTGACCCGCCGAGGAAGGTGGTCCAATCCACCCGCTGTTTATTCAAATAGTTTAATCAATACATTCGTAACTTGGCAGGAATAACGTTTACTACATTGTCTATGCCGATATTCGAAAAATAGATTAGTTGTTGAGTTTTGCTAAATATTAGTAATATCTCTATAACAACCCCCATGTATTCCATATGTATTGTCTCTGTTTTTGTCAGCATAGCCTGGATACCATACCCCAACCTCAAAATATATTTCGTGTTGGGCGATAGATAGTTGAGATCGGGCTGGGGAAATTTGGTAACCAGGCTATTGTCTGCAGGGCTAGCCCTTAATAACCACAGGCTAGTTGGGAAGCCCTGGTTGTGTGTTCTGAACAGCACAAACCGATAAATAAATAAGTGTATGTACATGCGGACATATATTGTGTCTGTCTTGCAATAAAATTCTTCTTCAGAATAATTCCATCGGAGGGTAAATCATTGAGGTTTTTTTTTCTGACGCCACCTGTCAACGTTGCGACAGACGGTTACAGCCCTCTGGCTGTTTCAGAAGAAATTGGTCCCTGTGCTGAATGAAATTATATCTAAATAAAAGGGTGTGTTTCAAGTCTTCGACATCACAAGTCATATCTCGATATTCCTTGTTCCAGAGGTAGAATCAAGTCCAGTGGGGTGAATGATTTGGTCTCATATCTGTTCGCACCTGGGCGCTAATAGCCCGGCAGGGGGTATTGTCATAATTAACGCTATTACCATAAATCCGACAGGTTACATATAAATCCACTACGAAAAGTCGTCTCCATTTTAACGGCCGTAAGATGCAACCGTGCATATATGGAAGGAGGAGATTTAACAAACGCATTTTTCGTCAAAATGACACGTGATGATATATACAACCCCGGTGGATGAATATCAAACGCGGTTACCTATGACAAGTTTGAATTAAGCCTGTGTATTGAGGTAAATAGAGAGCAAGTACGTTAAAAAGAGTTAAGCCGACCACAACGTACACACAAACAGACCGCAGACAAGAAGTCAGTAACAAAAAGTTGATGACTTTAGTTGTGATGTAAATGTTTACAGTGTAAATAATAAAAAGCCCGTTCAACCTGTTGTGGCGCAAAAAGGTTATAGGCCATCAAGGGGCGTTTTGTTATTGTTGGGATATCATAAAGAATTATACATGGAATATGGGTATCCTAGGAAGACTACAACTGTGCCAAAACCCTAGTGCTAGTTTTGTTAACTTTCATTAATCAAAAGGGTACCAGGGTCGCTACGAATAGAACGCGTGTAGCATACATGTATGTACACCTGTACAACTGTTATCACTAACGACAAATGTAAACGCACCAGTCTGATCGTCTTTGCATAAGTCAACAAAGTCTTAGTCCATTGTTTACCTTTTAACCGCTGATTGTTGTACGTTTTAGCCTATAAATCAATCGGTAACGTTACCTATAATTTTACCGTGACGAACTGAAATACTAGAAAACGTAAAACATAGGCAATCCGCAGTCTATTGGCAACATATGGACACCTGTTACATATAGTAATACATAACAAGTATCATATTCTTCCCTACCTTTAGTCAGCAATAGAAGAGGAAGAAATGACAGAAGATGCCTCGTCATCCTGAAGAAGAAGTCTTGGATACAAGTCCGAAATTTAAGTGTCTCAAGAACAGGTGCTATAGCAGCTCCCTTGTCAAACGTGTGCAAAGTTCACGTCCAAATGGCAGCACAAAACAAGGCTAGTTGATCATTAACCATCGGCTGTTCCTGTTGTTACAGTTCTGCAAACTGACGCTCATACGATGCCTTAAAGTCCAACACGTATAGTAGAAACTCGGTGAGATCAATGGCCAGTCACAAACGTCGTACAAGTCTTTGTCGTAAGATTTTCAGTAAAGGCTTTGTGAAAATCGACTGGGATTCTACGACACCTTTCGCGTCACAAACAGACGAAATTTGTACAACACTTCCACGATTATCGTCGGTTCGCTGTCGTAAGCCTGTCGTGCGATGAACTATATGCAGCAGGTTGTTAGTTACACGAGCACATCCCCACGAATGGGATTCCGGAATGTAGCACTTGTCTGATTTGTGCTGAGTGTTCAAACCTGAAACCGTTGGGACCTGCTGATTTGCATGTGAAAGGGGGCAGGTCCGCGGCAGGTGGTGCGGAACAGGTGTGACGAGACACTGCAGTGGTCAGCTGTCTGGGTCACAGGGCCTTACGCGACTTCACCTTTATCCGTGGGGTAACCTATATCCGTTGATTACCAAAACAGAGTATATAGGGATAATAGGTCGACGAACTGTGGCTCTAAATTGCAATATATGTATTTCAAAATATTGCAGTTTAAAACCACCGTCGGTCGCTCCCTAAATACCGTGATTTTTCAAAACAACAGATATAGGAACTATACATATCAGATTGTATTCAATCTGTGAAATCGAATAAATAAATAAATAAATAACTGAATAGTCAGGTACCCATCTTTTACACCTGGGTTAAGTAAGGAAGGTCGTGTAAAGTGCCTTTCCCAAGGGCACAACGTCGGGGGCACGGCGGTGATCGAACTCAGGACCTCTAGATTCAAAGCCGAACGCTCTATCAGTTACGCCACACACGACGTTATATAAGTAGATACTCTACAGTGGTCCTCGAAGACGCCACAAGAGGATATTGGTGTTTGAAATGCGTTGATGGCTACAACGATGGTAATAATCACCAGGGCTCGAAATACTTTTTTCTGCATACCTGCACCGGTGCAGGTAACATTGACAATTACCTGCACCAGACAAATTTTACCTGCACCACTCTGAATTTAGGTTTATAGTTATAGGTAGTAACATTCAATGCAGTTAATAACAATCCACAAACACTTACATATGACATTTACGTATTAAACCCAGTACATGGACCAGTGCAGGTTAGGTGCAGGTAGACACCAGAAATACCTGCACAGCTCCAATTTCACCTGCACTAACGTGCATATGCAGGTGGTATTTCGAGCCCTGATCACGTATAGGTTACCTCTTGGTACATGTAAGAGTAGACCGTGTTATGAGAGCTCCTCTAGGCACAGGGGCGGGGCTAGACATCCTTTGATATATTTTTCTATGTATGCCATGCAGGGATTTTCACATGTCGTTATGTATTTATATTTCAGCCATACATAGTATGGTGAAATATATTGTATTCGTAATGTTTCTTTCTTTCTTTCTTCTTTCTCCTGTCAAATCTTCAAAGTGATTCATCTCCGCCGTTCCTGGACCGAATGACCTGAAATTTGGCACAGGGGTAGAATGGGCCAATACCTTGATGCTTTTTTCTCAGTTTTTTCATATCTGCCTCTAAAATGATTTTATTGAGATTTTTTGGTCAATTTTAGACCAAAACTGTATATTTTGGCCTCTGTACCCTGGTATTACAACCAAATGAGCTGAAATTTGACAGAGATGTGCCTTGATAATGCCTCCATATAAATTCGATAACACTTTTGGTGTACAGTACAACAAAATGCTTATTTTTGCGATTTTTTGACCAATTTTTGACCAAAAAAGGACACTTTTGGCCCCTGTACCCTGGTATTACAACCAAATGAGCTGAAATTTGACAGAGATGTGCCTTGATAATGCCCCCATATAAATTCAATAACACTTTTGGTGTACAGTACAACAAAATGCTTATTTTTGCGATTTTTTGACCAATTTTTGACCAAAAAAGGACACTTTTGGCTCCTGTACCTTGGTATTGCAACCGAATGAGCTGAAATTTGACACAGATGTGCCTTGATAATCCCTTCATATAAATTCAATATCACTTTTGGTGTACAGTGCAACAAAATGCTTATTTTTTGCGATTTTTGGCCAATTTTTTACCAAAAAAGGACACTTTTGGCTCCTGTACCCTGGTATTACAATTAAATGACCTGGAATTTGGTATAGATAGGCATTAGATACATGGTAACAAGATTCAAGTAAAATTTTTGACATAAACAACTTTAAAATGATAAATTTTGGCACTTTTCTGAGGGGAAATTTGTTTTCTTTTGGCCTCCTGACGTGACCTTCCGTGACCCCGCACAGAGCCACACCTGTGCGCGTCAGCCGGAGAGTTCATTGAATCAAAGACCTAGCCAATCAGCGAAGAGGAGGCCAAAGGCTAATTAATATTCATAAGCGGGGCCTCATGATCCCGTATATAGCAGTGTTCCCGCCAGGGGGAGCGAAGCCCGCCTAAGGCTCTCGCATTTTAGACTATTCAGAAGGCTTTATATTGTATCAGTTCTTAGGGGCATATCTATGATAATCGCAGCAGTCACTTAACTTCTCTTCAGGAGTTTAGCGTAACACTTTTTCATGTCAAACCGTCAAAGGCAACTAAAAACAAACTTTAACGTTACTGAGTTCAACAGTACTTATAACTTGTTATCCGAAGTTGAAACGCTAGCGATGGTATTTTCGCTGCGCTGTTAGCTCCGTGCGACTGTTGTTGACGGTCTTATAACGGTATATTTTGCACCCCTGTACCCTGGTATGAGTAACATTTGGTATAGATAGGCATAAGATAGTTGGTAAAATGATCCAAGTAAAATTTTTGGCATAAAGTACTGTAAAAGGCTTAATTACAGCACTTTTTTTAGGGGAAATTGGTTTTCTTTCGTTCTCCATGCCATGACCTTTCGGACGTTCACCCCACAGAGCCGACAT
Source organism: Branchiostoma floridae (assembly GCF_000003815.2). NCBI lineage: Eukaryota > Metazoa > Chordata > Leptocardii > Amphioxiformes > Branchiostomatidae > Branchiostoma > Branchiostoma floridae. The sequence continues at coordinate 13,166,443 of NC_049995.1, forward strand.
CTGCACCTGCGTCTAGCCGGCAGGAAGAGTTAATTCAATTAATGGTTCAGCCAATCAACGAAGAGGAAAGCGAAGGCTAATTAATATTCATAAGCGGGACCACACAATACGTTAACTTGAAGACTCAGGCCGTACAGACTTCTCGCCAGGATTTTTTCAAAGCGTCGGACAGGGGTCCGGGGGCCGCCGAATGTCCCAGGCGGGGTCCAGGGGCAGGGCCACTGTGGGGGGGACCCAGGTGGGCGAAGCCCCCCTGGAAGCTCTTGCATTTTAGACTATTGAGAAGGCTTCTTTTATCAGTTTTTTTAGGGCCATATCTACGATAATCGTAGCAGTCACTTACTTCTCTTCAGCAGTTTGACTTTAAAATATTTCGGGTCAAAGCTTCAAAGACAACTAAAACCTCATAAACAACAAACTTTACTTAGCTCAACAGTATACAAAAATATTGTACGGGTTGCCATCCTTAGTTGAAGCGCTTATTTATAGCGCTAGTATTTTCGCTGCGCCGTTAGCCGCCGTGCGACTTTTGTTGTCGGTCTGATATCCCTACGTCGCCGCCTCGCTGATATTCCCACGGACATGTTTCAAGAAAAATACCCAGCAAAAAACGCTGCTCTGCGTCAAATTCTATTCTATAAAACATGTGGGACTCAGTGTTACAGTCTAAATATTTTGTAGAAGCACCGCTGTAGGAAAGAAGGTCCAAGCAATGTAAAACATCACGTAGCATGAAGTTTGCTGTCAACTGGCACACAGCACATGACTGTTTGAAACTCTAAGTCTAATCAACAGCCGTGTTTGATTGATAGCCGGCGGTCCTTTGATGAAGTCGGCGAAAGGTGCGTTAGTTAGAAAATCTGCGTTTAGTTTTGATACGTAATTATAAGTAAGACAGTGGCGAGAATGATTATTTTCTCATCAATATTCTCTTCAGAATTATTTGAACTTAATTGTACATCTAAACAATTGGCTTACCTGTGCAATGTTTATATGATTAATGATCAGTGTACTGAAATCATGTGTAACGTATGGCTCCTAGTCAATAGATCAGCATTTTCTCTATAGTGACCACCTGTCTATAGTGGCCACATTTCCTAGTGCTGTTGTTGTTTGACATAAACTTTGAACATTTAAATTGTAAGTAACTTTAAACTGCCAGAGTTTCAGCCCAATAAAACACTCTCAGCGCCAGGGTATGAACAGACTGACCAGACAGACGAAAATAAATCCTCGAACAAGGTTCAATCGTATCTTCCGGGTCTGGCAGGAAGTTGTTAAACTAAAATAAGAATAGGCTCGATGGCTGATTGCATACAAAGTAAAACAGTTTAACAGTTTTACAGCTTGAAGAAAACAAACGCTCCTACAGTACCTGCACCTGCTTGATAATTATTAAATCGAATGCCCTACTTGAATAAAAAAAGTTCACTGCAATAATAAATGTACCCACATCACAAGGAGCTTATACTTTTTTAAACTTACACCTAGTTATCGTACTGAAAATTGTTAATGACATTACATGAAGTCATTCAACAATTTTCAGTCATGATGAAAATTTTCTGAATGGAAGGTGTGATTATTGTCATTTTCTGAAAAATAGAAGCAAGCTCTGTTTTTACCTGGAATCAATTCACAATACCAGTCCACTTTGGGGGATAATGTACTGTTAAGAGGATGTTCCATTTTTGCGCAGGGGTGATTTGGAACAGTCCAATGTTGCGTGGGAAGGGGTATGGCTGAAATATGCTGTATTTGCTCTTAAGCAAATGTCGGCCTTTCTAGTTAAATTTGCTATTCAAGTCCATGGAGATTAATCTTTGTACAGGAGATGACTGCCTTGTGCATAGTGATTACGTACATCAGAATATCATATGGGATATTAATCTAAATTTATTACACATTGCATATGTCAAACTGACCCAGAATGTGTCATATGAATTGTTACATTTCAAAATTAATAGCGAACGTCAGTAAGTATCAAACAATGGTGGCATCTGTCAAAAATCTATTTGACTCATTTTTTTTTTTGCACAGTGGTAGTACTTGGTACACAACCCCTAGAAATAGATTTCTTTCTGCTCAGAACCCCTCGTTGCTATGGCAACAGACCAAGATTCGGACACAAAGCTTAAGACGTAGAACGAGCTGAGGGTCTGGAGGACCGATCTTCCATTGATTGATAGATATCCTGTCATGTCATCTGCCAGAGGCAATAATCAGAGAAAGAGCGCTCCGGCAAAACGTTGTTGAGACAGGTGGCTCTTGCTTACGTGGTCTTCTCGAGCGGAGGGTCTGTGCGACGAAAACAATGTACGCACGTGCTTTACACCTCTTTCATCGAGGGCTGCGACACCCTGATACCCCCCTTTACACTAGGACGGCGCTCTCGCCGCGCTTTCATTGCGACCTCAAATCTGACATATCTCTCAACGAATTGAATAGCAAAGAAATTGATCTTTTTACACTTGATTGTGTTTTGTTGTCTTTTCAGGCATACGTTTACGTTTTGTATAGTATATCCTGTGTGAAAACGAAGGTTACACGTATCCTATTTAGGTCGCAGTTAGAGCGCTGTGCGATCGCTGTCTCGTGGAAAGGGGGCTAGACCACTAGACGGCGATCGCGCGGCGCTCTCACTGCGACCTGATAGGATATGTGAAACCTTCACTTACATACTAGGTACTTCATACAAAATGCAAAAGTATGACCTAAAAGACAGCACAGAGTTTGAAAATATCCGTTTCTTTTCTACGCAATTCGTTGAGCGATCTATCAAATTTTGGGTCGCACCGAGAGCGCGACGCACGAGAGCGCCGCCCTAGTGGTATTACGTCGACGTTACATTCACCAGATGCTACAGGGGACAAAAAAAAACGAGAATTCGCCAAATCATTTATCAATCCCATTGATAGAAAAGATTTCGTTTCCTCTATGTTTTGTCATCACATTTATCCGCCCCGTCTATCACTAAAACCCAGTTCGGACGTTATAGGGCCCCTTAACAATCACCGTCTAAAGAAAAGAATGAACAACTAAGCATCGGTCATAGATTTGTTTATTGGCAGATACTCTACAGCGTTCATCAAAAATGACAGGTTTCACCCAAGTACATCTGGCTCCTCACATGTGAAAACCGCCTGCCAATATCCACAATTCAAATCCTGCTGTCCGATCCAGATAGGATATTCGGCTATGTCTTAAACGGTCTTCGAAAACGGTTTACGCAGCTTTCGGGAACGAAAAGTATGATATAAAAGACACCAAACTACGAAAGACGTAAAGAGAATAGTCGAGGGCATTATTTTTGTATATTTTAAGGCATACATTTCTATTTTTCGTTTCAACAGATAGCACGGTCGGGCCTAGGATGGAAATATACCGTTAGCCCAATGCTTAGGTCACATTTCCAAAGCGGGGCCCGACCGGGATGTTCTAAGAGACGAAAAAAATAAAATTTTATACCCAGAGATATACGCAAAGTATGCCCATAAATCTTATGTTGACATGTTGTATATTTTGATATCTTTTATATCATTCGTTTCCCCCCCGAAAGCTGCACGGCCGAGACCCGGTTTGGAAATGTGACCTAAGCCTAACCGGGGCTCAACCAAAGGTTGTTGCTCATTTTCATTTTTTTCTCATTTTTTTTACGGAGTGAAGTAAAGAAAATTTGTGTGAAGATACTTTCCAAGGTCAAGACATCCTTGCAGATCATGGGATCTGAACTCATTACCTCTGGGATTTGAACAAACAGCCTACAGTTACCCCTCGCTACAACACGCATTTATAGTTAAGGCCCCCTCTCACTTGACGTGCGGCACGCTTGCGGCATTGCTGCGTTCGGAAGATGCTCAACGAATTTCAGAGATAAAGAAAGAATTTTCTTACTTGTTGTATATTTTGTCGTCTTTTATGTTATACTTTTACGTATTGCGCAATATCTGAATCATAAAAAATCGAAGAAAATAACAAAACAGTGACGTAGTGAACGAACGCAGCAATGCCGCAAGCGTGCCGCACGTCAAGTGAGAGGGGGTCTTAAGTCACATTTCTTACCCGGGGCTCGGCCGGGCTGTTTGCGGAAACGAAAAATTAGACTTTATGCCAATGAAAATGTACGAGTCATGCCGTTGAATTTTTTTGGGGGTCAGTTTTGTGTTTTTGTTGTCTTTTGTATCGTGTTTATCGTTCCGAAAGGCTGTCCCACTGGGCCTCTTTGTGGATATGTGACGTTATGCTAACCTGGTATTCGTGGAGAATGATGGTATTCTACCCCAAAGAGGCTTACAGCGCATCTGGTTCTGCGCATGGAAAAACCGACTGCCAACATCCACACTCCCAAGCTTGATGTCCGATGAACGGACGCAAAAAAAGAAGTTCGGCCTGCAAGCAGCCCAACTTGTCAATGTAACGTCCAACTGTTGGCAACGGCGCGGCTCTGCAACTCCAAGGATATGTGAGTAACTTCACGGTAGGTTTTATCATATCTCTACTTGTTTAAGAACTTTAGAGATCGTTACTTACTTTTGCATATGTCACATTTCAAAACTGGGGCCCGGCCGGGCAATTTGTAGGAACGAAAAGTAGGAAAGAGAAGAGACTGAAACAAGTAAAACGTAAAAATTATTAGCCATGAGCACAATTTGTGCGTGTCTCTTGTGACAAACTGCATTTGTTATTCAGGTTTGGAAATGTGACCTAGGCATTACAGCCAAGTTTATACCTTGTCTGCGTCATTTTTTGTACGTCTCCTTCCAACATCCTTCGTTCACCGTAAATTCATGTGAGCGAGAGTGTTCTCAAAAATGTTTCGGACTATTTACATCGAATTTTTTGTTTGGATGTAAATTCAAGATTTTCTCGCTAATAATTCGTTGAAGTAAGAAAGAATATTAATGTTTTGCACAGGGCATTTCAATAAGATCGTTTCCGAATAATTTCCGCCATTAAAATATGGCGCGATGGATTTTGTTATGGTACTGTGGGTATCAAAATTCAGCGTTTTATAACAAGGAAGAAAAATTCGTTTCTTTTCTATACAATTCGTTGAGCGATCTGTCAAATTTTAGGTCGCAGAGGCGAGAGCACCGTCCTAGTGGAAAGAGGCTACAAGCATGATGTGTTTTGTGTTAAGCAGACAAGCTTGTGTGTTTTCATATTAAGTTTATGAAGTAGATTGTCGTTTTTGCGCGAGCTTTGCAATATGGTGATTGAAGATTTTCCCGTGCGCGCGTGTGTAGCATCTTTCCAAGCATCAGCGGCGTGTTATAAAATGGTTGAGTAAAGATTCAAACCGCCATCTTATACCTCCATTCCACTTCATGGCGCTCTTTCTGTGACCTAAAGTTTGACGTATCGATCAAAGCATTGTATAGAAAAGAAACGAATCTTTTAACACTTTCTGTGTTTTGTTATCCTCTCAGTCAAACTTTGTGAATACAGTCACAGTGTGAAAGCGAAGGATGCACATATCATATTTAGGTCGCAGTGAGAGCGCAGCGCATCGCCGTCTAGTTGAAAGGGGAATACCCCCATTCCACTTGACGGCGATCTCAGGGCGCTCTGGCTGCGATGGCAAATTTGCCTCATCGCCATGAGAGCGCCGAGACGCAAAAAAAAACTGCTCTAGTGGAATGTCTCTTGCGACGCCAGCGCGCTCTTAGCGCGACGAAAAACAACAAAAGATTACTCAACGAATTACAGAGATTAACAATGGATTTCCCTACGTTATCTTAAATTCCATTGTCAAATTGTAAAAGCAAGAATGGTATTATGTCGAAATTCCAAAGTAAGTCTAAAAAGAAAGATAAAATTTTGTATTCTTATTTGTTCGTTTCATTATAGATATAATAAGTACATTTTGAACATTTCTCCGAGTTCTGTCCTGTCAATTTGTGTTCTATCTAATCTAGTTAAATCCTCTCATTAGAAACGAATTAAGTATTTGTAGTGATTAAATTTGTATTACCCATGAATTTTATCAGGAAATGATACATGACGCAAAAGTCTGGTTTGACAACAAAACTCACAAGCGTTCAAAAGACACAAGGCATTTGAGAATATTTGTACACATTATGTGTTAAGTTGTCTTTTTGGTCTCCCGCCGCGCTATCACCGCACTCTCGCCGCACTCCCATCGCGTTCTCACCGCGCTCTCACCGCGCTCCCATGGGCATGGCGACTTGACGATTCCCTTGCGCTCCCAATGCGATTTGCACATTTTCCATCGAGCGAGAGCGCCGAGGGAGCGCCGTCCTTGTGGAATGGGCTTTCGTACGTGTCAAGCAGACTACTGGTCCATCTAATAACGATATATCATCAGTAGAGAGATACAAAAGTATTTGCACTACCCCAGATTTAACCTCATAAAATATCCGCATGGACATAAAGTTCTCAGTGAATATGTCGCAAGACGCGCCATTTTTGTGTAAACACAGTAGTACATTTTCCGTGTAGATTGTCGCAATTCTAATTGACGATTGCTAAATATAGTGTTGCAACGAATTGTGAATGTACTGTGGGTGCCAGGGTACAATCGAAACTATTGATTAAGATATCAATATTGTGCTAACCAAATATTGACGTTCGTTTCAATACTTCATTGTATGGTGAGAATCTCAAACTTTTCGGCAACTTTGGCAAGCGTGTCGATAAAATTGACTATCCTACTGCAGTATTTTATATGTAATCGATAAGTCGTTTAAAATTCCAAGAAGTGTTCAGTGGGTATTACTAACATTTGATATGCTGAAATATTTACAATATTGATGAACTGTTATGCTAATTTTGCTGTGCTGTTGTTGTTTTCATTGGCCCTATTTACACACCTGTAACTATACCGACCTGTTTTGCCTTGTCAGTTTTAGTCTGACTTGATGTATATGATATTTCACTTCATTGATAACTGGGCAAAGCTAAGAAGTTTAATTCATGAAATATCTTTGGTTTCAATACATGTTTTAGTAAGAAACATGATCAGATATGTCCCTTAACGTTTTTTGCTTTCTTAGCCTTACTTTTTCACCTATCTGGCTATTTTGTTAAGAAATGCTAAGTCCGAAAGCTAAATTCATAATTTTCTATATTTTAAATTATTGTAAACCACTTCAAATTAACCTTGTTAAAGTTATTACGATCACTTAGTCATTTTGCACAGGATATCCATCTTGAAGTTCCTGCTCCTGCCTGGCGATCAAATTTTGTTTCTAGTCATTGCTAATAATTTGTCAAATTGTTTGTCAGAAATCAAAGTAAGGCCGCTTACCGTTTGGTGTACGCATTCTATTATGATGTCCACATTTTGATTTTGAAGTAGGATATTTTAAGGTGGATAGTAATAAGCGACCGACCAGACACCAAAAAGATTTTAACATGACATGCTTGGACTCCCGCTATACTAGCATTAATTGAAGGTAGCTTAACAATTTTGTTTTCATTTGTTTCACAATGCATTTCCTAATATCTGAGAAAGTGTTAAATGGTGCATCTAGGGGTATTTATCTGTAAAGTTGTTTGTGTTATGCCGTTAACATACTATATGTATAACCTGCATGTATGTGCAACTCAAACTAGACATCTATGTTCAGTAAATTTCTTTATTCAACAAAGAAAATTAGACTCAATGGACTTTCTAATGGTTTAAGGTTTAAAGTAAGTCATGTTACTGAAATAAAAACCTACATGCATACAATGAAGGTAGGAAGTAGACGCCATCGTTCGGTTTAGTCCCCGGCCCAATGAGTCTTTGTTTTGGGTGTTAGGACGACAAAGTCCCGCAGTGCAGTCACGGGCGCCCCGGTACACTATTCAGGGATCGAACTTCACCGTCAGATTCAAGTAACCGAATACATTTACAATGCAAAACCAGGGCCTAAAGTTGTTGAACACTTTTTGTCTTCTTTCGTGCGTGTAGGAGTTCTGATTTTGAGACGGCAAATTTCTGGATCCCAGATGAAATTATAGAATAGCTAAATGCCTATAGCGTAGATTTTGAACTTTTTACTATATTGCTCTAGTGTATTTACAATTGTCATCCAGCTAATATAACATTCCACACAAATTTATTCTGACAACAAAATGTTTGCCATCGCTTTAGTCTAGATTTGGGGGTAGTCAACACCAGAATCGAATATGTGCGACGGCGGTATTAGCTACTACAGTCCGTAGCCGGGTGCCCAACGCACCGGTGGCCATGTTGGATCCATGATATGTTCATTGTGCACAATGGATAAAGCGCACAAATACCACCATCCCTATACCGCTGTTATAACTTCTCTACTGGAATGTAAAGATATACCAACTGAAAGGAGAAAAGTGTATGGCATTTTTTTGGCTCTTCCACATGTACGGACCAAAAATGTGCGACATCTTTCATTTCCGACAAAAACTCAGTTATCGGATTGCTAGATTTTTGTACACGGAGTTTCCAAGTGCATGAACACCCCGATGCATGAACCGAAAAAGCCCGACATCTTTCATTTCCGACAAAGACTGAGTAATCGGGCTGCTAAACACGGAGTCACTAATTTTAATACGGCAAAGTTTTGGATCCCAGATGAAATTATAAAATAGCCAAATGCCTATATAGCGTGCGCTAGTGTAGATAGCGTGTAGTCTTTATTCGCCATACATTGTACCTGATGTAATGATTGCGCAAGAAACTTGAATTGAATTGAATTCTTTAAATCTTTAGTGCATCAGCTACGATCATCATGAACTGATAATAACGTATGGCATTTTTTTGTTCTTATACGAATATACGAGATTGTGCCCAATTTTACTTTTTTTCGCACTCCCTGATGTTCACTGGTTTTATTCAACACTTCCAGGAAGCGACAGGGATTCAGTTTTCGAGCTGCTAGATTTTTGTACGCGGATTCACAGCGTGGGCAATCCGTAGCCAAGTCACCGCCACCCCGATGTCTAATCCAAAAAAGTCCGTCATGTTTTATTTCCGACAAGGACTCAGAATGAATAACGACTGCTATTGTTTTTTGTACACGGAGTCACAGTGTGGGCAACCCGTAGCCAAAGTCACCACCACCCCGATATATGGGACCGAAAACGTCCGGCATATTTTATTTCCGACAAGGACTCGTGTTATCGAGGTGCTAATATTTTGTACACGGAGTCACAGTGTGGGTACTTGCAGCCAAGTCACCTCCACCCTGATGTATGGACTGAAAACGTCCAACATCTTTTTATTTCCGACAATGAATCGAGTTACAGGACTGCTAATATTTTATACACGGAGTAACTTCGCGGATAATCCGTAGCCAAGTCACCAACACCCCGAAGTTTAATCCAAAAACGTCCGTCATGTTTTATTTCCGACAAGGACTCAGAATGAATAACGGCTGCTATTTTTTTTGTACACGGAGTCACAGTGTGGGCAAACCGTAGCCAAAGTCACCACCACCCCGATATATGGGGCTGAAAACGTCCGGCATATTTTATTTCCGACAACGACTCAGAATATAGGGTTGCTATATTTTTGTATACGGAGTCACAGTGTGGGTACTTGTGGCCAAGTCATCAACACCAATATGTATGGGCGGAAAAAGTCCGGCATCTTTTTATAGTAATATTCCCGACAAGGGCTCAGTTATAGGGGTGCTAAATTTTTGTACACGGAGTCACAGCGTGGGTACTCCGTAGCCAAGTCACTGCAATCCCCGATGTCTGGACCGAAAACGTCCGGCATATTTTATCTCCGACAACGACTCAGAATATCGGGCTGCTAAATGTTTGTATACGGGGTAACTTCGCGGATAAACCGTAGCCAAAGTCACCACCACCCCGATACATGGACCGAAAACGTCCGGCATATTTTATCTCCGACAAGGACTCAGAATATAGGGGTGCTATATTTTTGTATACGGAGTCACAGTGTGGGTACTTGTAGCCAAGTCATCAAAATGCAACACCCCTATGTATGGACCGAAAAAGTTCGGCATATTTTATTTTCGACAAGGACTCAGTTATCTAGCCCGGGTACCAGACCGCCGTGCTTTATTCGCTAATCTCTTCCGCACGAGAAACAACTTGCCCCGCCGCCAAACACAGCACACAGGCCCTGATTATCTTTCACGGATAGACATTATGATCAGAGACCGGGTACCGTTTAACTATGGGTGCCAATATAATAAAGACAGGGCTTGTGACCTTCACAGGCGAAAAGGCTATAGTTAAGAGCGAAAGGGCTTTAGATTAGAGCAAAGGTCTTGTATCCAGGTTCAGTTCCAGGGCAGCTAATTTTTTATACACGAAGAAACTTTGCGCATAATCAGTGGTCAAGTCGACACCGCCCCGATGTATGGACTGAAAAATGTGCGACATCTTTTTATTTCCGACCAGGACTCGAGTTACCGGGTTGCTTGGTGTTAGTGGGAAATTCTTCAATGTATTGCAATCCATGTACCTCAATGTTAACTATACTGTCAGACTACAAAATGGTTTGTCAAGCCCCTTTGTTTCCACATGCGGAGTAAGACAAGGCTGCAATCTCAGTCCATTATTATTCAATATTTTTATTAACGACCTACCTCAATGCTTTGCTGATAAATGTGACGCCGCAATTTTGAATTCTAAATCACTCAACTGTTTATCTTGGGCAGATGACTTAGCCTTGATCTCATTGTCGAAAGAGGGGCTTCAGAATTGTATCAATAACCTGGAATCTTATTGCAACAAATGGAAATTAAGGGTTAATGTATCTAAAACGAAAGTACTGGTTTTTACAAAAGGTTCTATTAACAGATTATCAAACAAATTCTATATATATGGCAAAGAAATACTAGTAACCGACAGTTATACTTACCTTGGTATTCCCCTGACTTCTTCGGGAAAGTTTAAAGCAGCCAGGAAATATTTAAAGAATAAAGCCATGAGAGCTTTATTCAAACTAAAGTCACTTTTATTCTCAGAAAAGAACATTCCAATTCACCTAGGAATGAGCCTTTTCAACAAGTTTGTACTGCCTATTTTACTGTACGGAGCCGAACTCACATGTTTTGACCAAACTTCTAAAGCAATCAAAATTATTGTATCAAAACAAATTCCAGAATCTTCACCCAAAACTGTTTTCTCTTCCTTTTTAAACAAACTCCATCTAGAGGGAGGTCTCCCAGCAACTGTTAGGAAGAGTGTGTCTTCGGACCTCACTCATACTTACGTCATCCATTTTAAGAAAAGATCAGACAAGGATAGATTATTGAGACTGGCATCAGGAATGAAATTAGAAAATGACAACTTCGCAATTGAAAATATACGACTTTCTTCACATACTAGTATCCAAGAATTTGACACCATTGACATGAGTTTCCAAAAATTTTTACTCGGAGTACATGCGAAATCATCAAATGACGGCATCCGTGGTGAGTTAGGAACCTTTCCCATTTCGATCAATGCTGAGATACAATTAATCAAATACTGGCACCGTCTAGCAAACTTACCCGAAGATTCTTTACTACGTGAAGCATATGATGTTGTACTTTCCGGCGAATACGACTGGACAAATCACGTAACTGACATTCTCAACTATAATGGTTTTGGACATGTATGGACAAACCCGAGGTTGTATCATGTTAATATGCTAACCGACCAATTACGACTCCGTTTACAGGATATATACATACAAGAATGGTATTCTTCTATCCAGAATAACTCAAAACTTTGCATTTATTCTACGCTAAAGGAAAGATACGGACAAAAGAAGTATCTTTCGAATGTACACAGTTTCGAACTTCGTAGAGCAATTACAAAGATGAGAATCAGTAGTCACAAACTAAATATAGAAGCCGGAAGATATACTAAAATTCCCCGTGACCAGAGGTTTTGTCCATTTTGCCCAAATGAGATCGAAGACGAACGTCACTTTGTTATGGATTGTTCTCGATATAATGATAAACGCACAGAGCTGTTCACATTACTTTCCGCTTGTTCTAAAGAATTTGCTACTCTCTGTTCGATAGATAAATTCAACTACATTCTGGGAGGCGATAACCCTCACTGTGTACAAGTAGGCAAATATATCCACGAATGTTTATACCGTAGAACTAATAGTGTTAATGACATGCTAGACCCTATATGTTGATTTAATCATACCTATAGATATCCATGTATGTGTGTTTAGTTGTACTGTAAGTAGTTGTTATACATGTAGACCTTACGAAAGTCGCTGTACTTTTGTCGTGTCAATAAAGATTGATATATTTTGTACACAGTGAACGTCGTGGATAATCCGTATGCAAGTCACCAACACCCCGAAGTTTAATCCAAAAACGTCCGTCATGTTTTATTTCCGACAAGGACTCAGAATGAATAACGGCTGCTAATTTTTTTGTATACGGTGTTATCGTGTGGGTACCCCGTAGCCAAGCCACCGGTACCCCGATGTACGCACCGAAAACGTTCGACATCTTTTATTTCAGATAACTGCAAGGACTCAATTAACGGGCTGTTAGATCCGGAGTCACAGTAACGGAAAACCTTAGCCAAGTCACCTCCACTCCGATTCACGGACCGAAAACGTCAGACATTTTTCTCCGACAAGGAGCCATACAGTCGCCGAGCTTCTAAAGGTTAAGGAGTCACTACTCCGTAACCAACTCAAGAAATGATCACAACACCCCGATTTGTGCACCGAAACACTTCTGTTAAATGTCTTTGCATTCGGAGTCACAGCGTCACTACTCCGTAGCCAACTCACCAACAACCCCATGCATGGACCGAAAACATCCTACATATATTAATAATAATAATATTTTTCTCCGACAAGGGCTCGGTCGCCGGTGAATCAAAATGTTTGGAGTCACAGGGTCAGTACTCCACTGCCAACTGCGTAGCACTTTCATATGTGCACCGAAAACGTCCAGCACTTTTTCTCCTATGAGGTCTGTAACCAGGCTGCTAAATACAGAGTCACAGTGTCAGTACTCCGTAGCCATATCACCGCCACACCGACGTATGGGACCGAAAAATGTTTGACATATTTTCCCCGACAAGGATTCAGATACCGGGCTGCTATTTCTTTGTGCACGGAGTCATAGCGTCAGTTCACTTTAGCCAAGTCACCCCCACCCCGATGTATGGACCCAAAACATCCGACATATTTCTCCGACAGGGACTCAGCCACCAAGCTTCTAATGCAGTTCACAACATATGTGAATAAAATGAAACGTTCGATATTATTTGCGGCAGGGCTGCCATTTTTTGTGCGACGGTATACCTTAAGTCACAACCACTTCAGTGAATGGGTTGAAATTTTACAGTTTCTTTGGTCACAAAATACTGTAAATGCAGAAATGTTCGCGGTGGATTAATGTTCGCGGTTTTCGCGATGACCACTTCACCGTAAACTTAAAACCACCGCGAACATTTTTCTATTAAGGTATTAGACTGCAGCCTATTGTGTTACCGCGAACTTAAAACCATCGCGAAATTAAATCCCCGCGAACTGAAATGCATATAAAGTATGTTTCAAAACTATTATAAGCTTAATATTTAAAAGTACCAACATGAATAACCTTGGATTTTCTCTCCGGGTATCACAACACTGTATGACATCCTTACATACCTTATATTACTAGTTCTTAACCTTTATTTAGTATAATAAACAGCCTAACATTGATATATCATGAAGGAAAGGAAGGGTTCAGCTGATAAAGTAAGTACTTGTTATTGACATTAAGTGTGATAATGGACGTCACGTATCTTAGGTACTGATTTTTGAAAATAGTTATTAGAGTTTTGGGATATTGGAGGCTGGTATCAAAAGTATACTTGGTGGCTATACAGCATTTACCTATTTACGAATCCTCTCTCTGCCCCTCTTCTACAAACTTAAAGATAGTGTGCTGAATTCACGACATCAATTTTTTTCAAAACTGAAAGTTTCGATCCTTAATGAATTATATAACTACATTATCAAAGCTTTACTAGAAACACACAGGACTATAGGCAGAAGGGTTTTACTTAATATCATTTGTGCTCTTTTGAAGGTTCCTTTTCGCTGGGACCCTAATAGATTTATCTGTCCGTTTATGTATCAATGCATCTCCATTCCATTTTGTCTCCTTTGTTAAGATTTTAGTTTAGACGACGATAGTAGGAACTGAAATGTGTGATACGCTATATAGTGTATGTTCTTTTGTATTTCCTGTTGTTTTAAAAGTGATTTTCAAAGAAGATGTTGAGGTGGTTGTTTTTCCGATTATTTCCTTTTCATAGAACTTCAGCTTTTCAACTTCAAGTGAAATCTTATAATATAATCGTTTACGTAATAAAGAACCGATACATCAAGTCAAAATCACTTGCCATATACATCGTTAAATTCTGTAAGTTGTAACGTCAATAAACATCGGCATATCTAACAATCCTTGATCATTCTCACTCATTTGGAACATGTCGGTGTAAAACATCGAACCACTCTTGTCGCAATTCTTGATTTCATTGTTGTCTTCTTGTATTTGTAGAAAATTGATATGTCATCGCTCTTTGTTTTGACTTGATTAGGATTGTCTACTAGTTTGTGGTGTGACACATGGTGTTTGTCTCCTGTATGTGATCGTTTGCGGTGTGTGATGAAAAAAAAAAATAAAAAAATGCTAGAAAATTGCTTAAACTTGCGGAGTTTTAAACCATAATTTGTCAACCGATGTGTTACCTACCTTCACTATATTGTTACGCTTGTTGTCTGTAATGTCATCGGCAAATAGTATTTCTTCCGCACCTTAATTCATTGTTGTACGATTGTATTTTTAGAGACAAATGTTTGTCACTATACGTCGTAAAGTTTCATGGCACAAGATATCTACTATATTGCTTCATTGTTCTTCCTTTTTCTGGTCTTTTTTTCTCTTGATGCTTTGAAGGACCGCTATAATAACCTGTCAAAAACATCATATGATGGGACACCACATACTTTTTTTTTATGATGGGACAGGCGGGCACGTCCGCAGCGTCGCCCGATGGCTAGCTACGTGCGACTCGGTGGTTGGGAACTCAGTCCGCCCGCTTCTAGTCCCCTCCAACCGACTTTGTATACTACAGACTCTGATGGAGCAACTATCCAGAAGTATCGGGCGCGAGGCTGACCAAGAAATGATGCTTGTCTTTAATTTTGCGTTAACCAACAGTTATTACCTCCTAGAATAATTTCGTGCTCTGGAAAACAGCTCGAGAGAAGATCAAACCGGACTGTAGTGTGACATGGACATGTCGACAACGGTACGGTCGCCTCCAGTCGACTTTTGGGGCCACACATTAGAGTACTGGAGAATTCACGCCTTGTCTCCGGTTTTCTTCTTAACTTCCGATACATCTGAAGACGCATTCCGTGGTTCCGTGTCTGAGAAGAAATTGTACGATATAACTGTAAATCCGAGGCGAGCTTGAACACAGCCGACTGCGCAATATCAGAGGAAAACTACTCGGGTACTGTCTGAGTTGGTGGGTTGAAACAAAGAACAACACGTCTTACATACAACGAGTGCTTGTCGGCTTGTTAAGGGCGATGCACTTGATCATTCTCCGGATCACTGACGCTCCTGGGACAGATGGTGACCACAGCTGGCAGAAGTCCTCATAGGAGACGATAGGGGCGTGAGGTCAAGTTTACTAGCTTCTTTAAACGCAAGAAAACACGACAGGACCCATCATTTTTCTACATTTGCCCCCTCGTTTACCGTGCAACTTCGCCGCCAACGTGTTATATGGAGTAAGCTGTACTTAATTTTCTTCTTCTTTCTACTCTTATTTTTCTTCTCTTTTTTTTTTCCAAAGAACCAAAATACATGGGAATATGAAGCTCAAGAGTAGAATAAAGAGAACAGCATACAACAAACACGGTCGAGACTTAGTGATTGCTACATTTTGGTCCAATGTGCAGGAACGAATTTCATAAGTGAAAAATGAATACTTTCTGAATTGTGTGTTTTGTTGACTTTCCAGTCAAACTTTTACCTGCTGATTATATTTCAATTGTGCACACAACTGTTACATGAAACAAATTTAGGACATTGAGGTTACAGAGCAATCGCTAGCATGTGGAATGGCGGACTTAGTTGACTTAAAATATTGCATATTTCGTGCCCGGTTTTCCTCTAACTTAGGACGTATTAAGAGATTTTGCTTTGATCTTGATACAGTGATCGGAAAACAGCTTTTTTGCCTGCATACATGAAGAAGATTTCCATCGCAATTCTTGTGTGTACGTGTCCATTTTGTCATTATATCTTTTCGTCTTTCTCCCTTTATTTACTTATTTCTATCATTTTTACTCAGGGTTGTCCTCTCAGTGATTGACACTGCTTTTCAGTGGGGCCCTGCGTTACACAAATACAACAAAACAAATACTGCACATACAGCGACATACAAACAGGAAAAATACAGTAAATGACCTTACATTAAGTATAAAGCTAAGTATAAACCTTGACATAGCACAACCTCGGACACTGACCAGCATTGCTAAACCTCGACTGAAAAATAATATGACAGTTTATTTGTTCTACCGTTTGCGGATAAACAACATGCATACTAGTTTTTATGAAACCTAAAATAAACACCAACAACAAATGCAAGTCTTATTGGATATCTATCAGCACTATATAAGTGGCTGCATTTTCTCTGTAATGAAGAATGATAGTTTTTAATATTGTCTTTTTCTCTACAATGCATTTAGCAATAAATTGCGTATTCTTCTCATTTATTTATTGGCTGTTTTTTTTTGTTATTGTAAATAAGGAAGAGTCTATTAACACTGCTTTTCCATGTGCCACTAGCATTATAAGACTATCCATACGTGAATGAATAAAACCGATGGCTAGATTTTAAAGAATCAATGAATATAAGTCATGAATTGTTCAATCCAAGCAGCGATACACAGAACGATTTGACGTAGGCTTCCATGCTGTTTTTCTTCAAGTACTTGTACATATTTATAATGTGTGCACTTTTAGCATGATGTTCATATCTCTATCTTTTCGTGCGGCGAGCCGAATATTGAACGCTGGTCCATTCTTTTTAACTTTTCGTGTTTTTGTTTTTCAAATCGTCTACGAGGTAGACATGGGCCACAAGAACAACTTCTTCTCAACCAAATGGTTCTGTACTTAAATGACATCAAAATGACTTTTTTCTATCTATTCGACTTTTTTTATGAAACAGGATAGCCCACTGTGGAACTAAGCACTGCTTTTCCGAGAGGCCATGGAATGACAATACTGCAAATCCAGAAATGTTTGCGGTTTTCGTGGTGGATTCACCGCGAACTTAAAACAACCGCGAACGTTTTTCCTCTATAGTTTTGACTACAGTGTAAAGCACTATGTACAGTGAACTTAAAGCCGCCGCTAACACTCCACTTTCCCGCTACCGCGAAAGTAAATCCACGCGAACTTATATGCATTTACAGTACTACCAGTACATAGAAAAATCGCCACATTTTCCAGGTACAAATTGATTTCAAATAGTCTTCTAGTGAGACATATAAATGAACTGTTATCACCCCAGCTTCAAGATCTAAAGGTGGCTAGGTTCTAATCCACGCTATTGTTACTCATTCTGAAATTTCATTGTGTTTTCGACATATTAATAGTGTTGGTTTCGACCTGTGTAGTAAAAGATTGTTTGTAAGTTTGTAAAAGTACTTCGATTTTCATGGTAATTCTCTTTTCAAACTGTTAAGATAATTTCCTGTTCTTCCATTTAGTAAAGCTAACCTTGATTTGACATTTTGGTCGGAGTCCGTCTTTAAGCAGGACAAACTTTACATGTTTGTTCTTCCTGTTCTTGTTCTTGTTCATGTACTGGATAACACCCCTCATTTGTGTTGGGGCAAACCATCCAGGGTGTAGTGCTGCTGTTTATTGACCGTTCCTCAGGTGTTGCAACACCTCTTCCTTAAAATTAACGGGATCAGCTTGAAGGGTGCTTGTTCGTGTTCATGTACTGGGCGTTTCAGCGCCCTTGACCTGTTACTGAGACTGCTATTAGAGTAGATTATTTTTTACTCGGACTAGCAGGACCAAACCTACCATGGAAACAAACATTCCCAAACAAATACAAGGAATAACATATTTAACCTCTTGATAATCCTGGAAACCCGTAATTCAACCCATAAAATTGTTTACGAGTGAGACATGAGCGGCACTGCTTCTGAACCAAACGGTCCTGGTTTCTAGTCCTGACTATGTCATTTCTTTACAACTAGGATAGCCCGATGTGAAACTAAACACTGATTATGATGACATTGATACATGAAATGCCACATTTTCTTTTATTCATTTCATTTTCAAATACACCACGAGTGAAACAATGATCATTGTCACTCCAGTTTTAAGAGTAAAGAGTTCAAATCTCTGCTGTTGTCTCTTACTCTACATGAATGTTAATAAAACGGAAATGCCATGTTTTCGACGGAGCAACGATTTTCATGGAAATTCTCTATCCAAACTGTTAAGATAATCTTCCTGTTCATCCAAGCTAACGTAAAGCTAACTTGGATTTGACATTTTGGTTGTTTGAGAAGGAGAAACTTGTCCTGTTTCAGCGCCCTTGACCTGTTACTGAGAAAGCTATAAGAGTAGATAATCTTTTACTAAGAGCAACCGGGCCAAGCCACAATTTGAAAACAAATACAAGGAATAACAGATTGCACCTGTTGATAATGATGGCAACCTATAAGTCAATCCATAATTTGTCTACGAGTAAGGCATGAGCCACAAGCGCCCCTGCATCTGAACCGAAAGGTTTTGGGTTCGAGTCCCGACTGTTGTCACTCACTTTTTCTATCCATTTTAATTTCGATAAAACAGGATATCCCGCTGTTGAACTTAACACTGATTTTCAGTGAGGTACTGAAAGTATGATGCTATCAACACATGAAATGCCACATTTCATTTTATTCATTTCATTTTCAAATACTCCACGAGTGAGACAAGAATCATTGTCACTCCAGTTTTAAGAGTAAGGTCCAAGGTTCAAATCCCTACTGTTGTCACTCTACATGAATATTACTAAAACGGAAATGTCATTGTGTGTTCGATGTGTATATAGTGTCGGCTGCGAGATGTCGGAGCAAAGATTTCAAGTTTACGTCCGATTTCAAGTTTACGTCCGATGTTTATGACAACTCTCGGTCAAAATTTTATTTTATTTTATTTTATTTTATTTTATTTTATTTTATTTTATTTTATTTTATTTTATTTTATTTTATTTTATTTTATTTTATTTTATTTTATTTTATTTTATTTTATTTTATTTTATTTTATTTTATTTTATTTTATTTTATTCATTTCATTTTCAAATACCCCACGAGTGAAACAAGGATCACTGTCACTCCAGTTTTTAGAGTAAACAGTCCTAGGTTAGAATCCCTGCTGTTGTCACTTTCTCTACATGATTGTTTCTAAAACTGAAACGTCATGTTTTCGACGGAGCAACGATTTTCATGGAAATTCTCTTTCCAAACTGTTCAAATAATTTCCCCGTTCATCCAGGCAGTAAAGCTAACCTTGATTTGACATTTTGGTTGTTTTAGAAGGAGAAACTTGTCCTGTTTCAACACACATGACCTGTTACCGAGACTGCCATATAAATACTCTTTTACCCAGGCAGTAAAGCTAACCATGAGGCTGCTATGGGAGTAGATTATCTCTTCCTAAGAAGAACCGGGCCACCCCCCCCCCCCCCCATGGAAACCACAATGAATAGCAAATTTCACCTGTTGATGATTCTGGAAACCCATAATTCAATCCATAATTTGTCTACGAGTAAGGCATGGAAAACAAGCACCCCTCCTTCTGAACCAAAATGTTTTGGGTTCGAGTCCCGACTGTTGTCAGTCACTTTTTCTATCCATTTTAATTTCTACACAACAGGATATCCCGCTATGGAACTTGATTGACATTTTGGTTGTTTTAGAAGGAGAAATTTGTTCCAGCACACTTGACCAGTTACAGAGACTCTCTCTCTCTCTCTCTCTTTGTCAGCCAGTCTTTTCCAGACTATGACAAACTACGCAAAGAACTTAACGACCAAAAGATTACAATGCTAACAGATACGAAATTACATAAAACATGTGAGTGTTCGATCTCCTACCGAGACTACAACACAAGTAAATTATCTTTTAGCCAGTCTAGCAGGACCTATTAGTAACCTCTTATTGGAACCACCATTTCAAAATAAATAAAAGGAATAAAATATTTCACTTGTTGATAATGCTGGAAATCCATAATTCAATCCATAATTTGTGTACGAGTAAGGCATGGGCAACAAGCACCCCTACTTCTGAACCAAGAGGTCCTGGGTTCGAGTCCCGACTGTTGTCACTCACCTTATTTCTATCTATTTAAATTTCTACACAACAGGATAGCCCGCTGTGGAACTTAGCACTGATTTTCAGAGAGGCACTGAAAGTATGATTTTATTGATACATGAAAAAAATTTATTTAATTTAATTTTATTTTGTTTTGTTTTGTTTTATTTCATTTTCAAATACCCCACGAGTGAAACAAGGATCATTGTCACTCTAGTTTTAAATGTAAACAGTCCTGGGTTAGAATCTCTATTGTTGTCACTTACCCTACATGAATGTTGTCAAAACGGAAATGTCATGTTTTCGATGGAACAACGATTTTCATGGAAATTCTCTTTCCAAACTGTTCAAATAATTTCCATGCTCATCCAGGCAGTAAAGCTAACCTTGATTTGACATTTTAGTTGTTTAAGAAGGAGAAACTTGTCCTGTTTCAACACACATGACCAGTTACCGAGACTGCCATATAAATACTCTTTTACCCAGACTAGCAGGACCTTACCTCTCATGAAAGTAAACATCCCCAAACAAAAATAAGGAATGACACATTTCACCTATGAATGATGCAAGCAAACCTCAAACTTTCCAACCCCTGGTTAGAGCTTTGAGCGCCAAACAATTAAACCTGTGAACCAGTTTCTGACTTAAAATCAGTTCATTTTACTTGTTAACTTCCGAATTGTATATATATACACACATGAACATAATTAAGAATTAATCCGTATACTCCGGATATACGTAAATACTTTTATACTTATCTTACCAGCAACATTACGTAGATGTGTGCACTACTTTCATGTATAGAATATACATCGTTAAATCTGTGTTAGATGTGTACTAGATAAAATCCAAGGATATATACATGTTAGTAATGTTAGTCAATATAGATTATATGATCTGTACCCTGGGTCAGTGTGACCTCGTTAAAGAGTAAGAAGATAGGACACAGCATATTTTGCCAAACATATGACATTGTATTTTCTGATTCTACATTTCCGATGCTGACTCCAAAATAAAAACACAAGTCAAGTCAAGTTGTTATAATGTGATCTAATCTTAGAACAATGAAACAGATCTTAATGTAATTATTCATACAAGAATATTCAACAATTGAGCTCTGATTCATTTAGCTTGACGTATTTTTTTACATAAAATAGTTACATACATTTTGGAACAATGGATCACATTTATCGGTCTTTCTGTGTCCTTTGTAAGATATGACATGTTTGTTTGGTG
Source organism: Branchiostoma floridae (assembly GCF_000003815.2). Lineage (NCBI taxonomy): Eukaryota > Metazoa > Chordata > Leptocardii > Amphioxiformes > Branchiostomatidae > Branchiostoma > Branchiostoma floridae. The sequence continues at coordinate 13,187,999 of NC_049995.1, forward strand.
ATAATTCATTGAGGTCATCATGACATACGGATACAGGCGTAACATTACAGCTAATCAGGAGCTAAATACATTTTGGAAATGGTCAAACGGCCAGAGGGGATATATGTTTCAAAAATATGCACCACGCAGTTTCTTTAACTTCTATAGAGGCAAGCGGATAAATACTTAGGATCAAGTTGATCATAGTAACAATTTGAAGAGTTAGAGTATAGCTGATAGATAAGAAGTTGTAACTAGAGTTATGATATTGTAAGATACATATAGATATGGGCATGATTATCAATAACTAATGTATAGATAAAGAGACATTAGTTGATACGAAATATTCTCATACATGTTAGGCTCCAGCAATTCGATACTAGGCGACAGCCTCTTACCCTAGGCCGATTTAATCCAACAACGGACAGACGGACGCCCATATACACTGCGGTGTGAGACTCTGTCTCTCTTCGCACCACCGTACTCCCGCTTGGAATCGTGAAGAAACGGCTGCAATTCTTCCCAAACGCGACTAAAGAATCGTCAAACGCATTCCCTTCTGTATTTTAATCCATCTGGACCGATGTCTCAATAGATCCGGAATTAGGAGAAGCTGATCAAAGTTGCAAACGACAAGCCTAGTTTTCGGTCACCCAGCCTTGTTTCCACTCTTTGCACCACTGCATTCCAACTTGGAGACTTTCACAAGCGGCTGTGACTATTTCCAAACACGATTTATTTAAGAAGTTGTCAAATCCCTTCTGCATTGTAATCCATCTGCACCGATGCTTCACTAAATCCGGAATTAGGGGAAGCAGATCCAAGTTGCAACGACAAGTCTAGTTTTCGGTCACCCAGCTTTGCATCCACTCTTCGCACCACCGTACTCCCGCTTGTCGACATTAACAAACGGCTGTGACAATTTCCAAATACGATTTAAGAAGTTGTCAAACGTAATCCCTTCTGCAGTTTAATCCATCCGCACCGTTGTCTCAATAGATCCAGAATTAGAGGAAGCAGATCCAAGTTGCAACGACAAGTCTAGTATTCGATCTTCCAGCCTTGTTTCTACGTACTACAACCGCTGGTACCTGTTCCCCCTCCCGCTTGCTCTCACAGTCTGTAGCAGAATAAAGCGTTTTCTGGAAGCTTCTGTGTTGAAACAGTGTTTATACTGTCGGCATCAAACCCCACAGCGCAAGCCCTTGCCCCCACATAACAGCTGGCAGTGTAGGTCTCAAGTTCTAACATTAGGTAGGCAAGTATAAACCGTTTTTTGGAACAGTGAATCTGGAACCTTCTTTGTTGAGAGAACTAGGAAATGTAAAAGGCACGCACTTCTAAGAGGGTCCGTATGCTCTTTTCTGTAAGGCATAGCCACCCTATTTTTATTTCCCGTAATTCGTAGGGAAAACCCTCTTCTTATCTACGTAATCAATTCGTAGCAATCAAATTTAGCGCAATTGCCTTACTTGATTTAGCGAAATACGTAGGATGTTGCCTGAATTCATCGTAAATCTTTGTCGGGACCCCTCATGCAGACACTCTTGTATAAACCTCAATCGGACACTGTGTACAACGGGGGCCGGTGGAAAAATCTCATGTGAAAAACTCTCCAGAATCTTCCATGTTGCACTGATGACCGTGGGAACAAAAATATACAGGACAGACACTTACAGGGGTGTTGGCAGAGGTGAAGGGGAGCCACTCTTCATCTGTCGAAACATCCTCCGCGAGTCCTGTCTTAAAACAAACAGTCTCGGAGTTGAGGGTGTAGTCAGGCCACAGCAAGTAAATTTTATGGATGACATCATGTGCAGAGTGCAAAAATAATGAGATGGCGCGAACAGAAAACAAGATAGGTAAAAATAGAACAAGATGGGTAAAGAAAAAGATGGTTAAATTTTAAAAAACGTCGCAACAAGATTTGAAAGTGATGCAACACTGCATCACAACTAAGAAGACATTGATTCCTGTATTAGAGAAGTGAACTAATGTGGTAAAAGTATCACTTGACAAGTTGGCAACTACATCCATGGCTTCAATATCGGTGGCACGTCTACAGCTGCCCAACAATTGTACTATAGTCATGGTTACCTCCCTAGTGTTACTTCGGCCACAGCAATTAAATTTTATGGATGACATCATTAATGTTTGCCTGATTTCAAGAATTTTTTTTCCTTTCCGGAGATGGTCAGCATGACAAGAAAAGAGTAGAATAGAGTAGAGTAGGGTAAAGTGGATTAAATTATAGTAGGGGAGAGTAGGTTATGGTAGAGCAGAGTAGAGTAGAGTAGAGTAGAGTAGAGTAGAGTAGAGTAGAGTAGAGTAGAGTAGAGTAGAGTAGAGTAGAGTAGAGTAGAGTAGAGTAGAGTAGAGTAGAGTAGAGTGGAACGTAGACTAGAGTAGAGTGGAACGTAGACTAGAGTGGAACGTAGACTAGAGTAAAGTAGAGTGGAACGTTGACTAGAGTAGAGTAGAGTAGAGTAGAGTAGAGCAGAGTAGAGCAGAGTAGAGCAGAGTAGAGTAGAGTGGAACGTAGACTAGAGTAGAGTGGAACGTAGACTAGAGTGGAACGTAGACTAGAGTAGAGTAGACTGGAGTAGTAATAGTATAATAGGATTGTTTTTAATTGAATATCTTTTCCTGTATCACTTTGATATCCTGGGAAAAGAAGTTTGATGTTTTATTTCCTAGCACATACATAGATACTCGGTGTCAAATACGGAAAAAAGTGGACAGAATAGAACTGAGTAGAAAAGAGCCAGGGAGAATTGATAATAATAGAAACATGGGCAGTTTTCATGACAAGGGTGAAGGTTATTTTTGCTCAGCATTTCTATAATTCTAACCATGGGTCTGGTGAATACTAGGTAGCTAACTGATATTGTGACCACATACGTGTATATAAGCAGTACCAAAGAGGTATAATTGAAATAGTTTGTTACTTTAGCAACAGCTACAGCTGACCACTATAGCCTGCTGAGGAAATCGAGTTTATGTGTTCAATTTTTCCAACATAGACTCGTTTCCTCAGCTCACTATGGGGGGTCTTACTTCCAACGCGTGCTGAATATCGGAAAACATATTTTTGCTCTCTTTAATATAGACGACTGTAACATTGTTAGGGCATTTAATGCTTTATTTGCGGGTGCAGTAATATTCGTGTTTTGTAAAACAACATGATATAACTTCCCCTTAGATGTATTGGACCAGTTAGCAGTAATACAGTAGAAGGAAATTAATTTCACACTGGATAATCGCACACTTCTGTTAATTGCACAAAATCCCAAAAATCCCATGGTGGTGTGGTTCGACTTAATAACTTCGCTTTGTTGCACCATTCTGATTCGGTGCACGAAATACACTGGAAAATGGGGTGTGCAATTAAGCGGCTTCTGTATACGATTTATCATATCATTTGACTTGAGCAAATATAAACCCGTTCATCAACAATGATGCTTATAACATCCTGAAGCTGGAAAAGATATCATTACGGGTCTAAATATGGATACGGGGCCGCTGTATTCATGTATTTGTTCGACAACATGATATAACGTCCCCGTAACCGTATTAGACCTGTTATCAACACTATATGATTTATCATATCATTTGACTTGAGAAAATTATATCAACAATAATATGATGCTTATAACAGACTGAAGCTGGAACAGACATCAGTACGGGTTTAAATAAGGATACGGGGCCGTTGTATTCATGTATTTGTTCAACAACATGATAGACTCTATAACGTCCCCGTAACCGTATTGGACCTGTTTTCGACAATATACGATCTATTATTATCAAATGGAAGGAACAAGTATGAACCGGGGTCTTGAAGAGGATACGGGGCAGTTATACCAATGTCTTAGTTCAAGAACATGGTATAACTTCCCCGCAACCTTATCTAGCCTCATGACAACAATGTTGGATTTATCATTATCATTATATTCGGACAATCATAAGTTCATTTGGAGTCGAAAAATTCTGGGTTATGGTGAGAATACGGGTCAGTTATAACCATGTGTGCGTATATCAACATGGTATAACTTTCCCGTACTCTTACTGGACTCAAAGTCTCAACGTTATCATGTTTGTCAAATATTCATTAGGCATTTATCAATTTGTCATGTATCTAATGAAGCAAGACTAGATCATAAACAAAGCTTCTAAAACTACCATTTCGATTGGTTAGAAAGTAAAAAGCTTGATACTCAATAAATGACTATCAGTGCAATTGTGAACATCTCTACCCTGTTGATTTACACATATGTTCTAACATGTGACAATCGTTGCCAAACTGGGAACTCTCTGTTACCACGGCGTTGGAGGCTGTGATGACTAGTTTTCACGGTGACAGAAAATTTTGAGGTCCTACTGCATTTCAGGTGCAACCAATGCAGTGTGGGTAAAGTGTCCGCCTTGCATTCGGTAGGTCGTGAGTTCGATCCCCGACAGAGTCATACCACTGACTTTAAAAATGGTACATGTTGCTTTCTGTGCTCAGCAGTCATCACTAATGAGGAAGAGTATGGGAGTTAAACACACATCACTACCAGCGGACTAGCCCCCTGCTGTAGTAGCTTGCACAGCTGTGTGGCCCAAGGGCTAAAGAGATGAAGATGGGCGCCGCCACTAAGCATCTGCACAGATGCACGGGCGACTTTTCAACTCTAATGGGATTATCATAGTTGATAAAGAGTCCCGCTCTCCGATTGGTGACTCAAGTAAATGGAAAGCGACGCACTGAACCTCTCCTGTTACAGGGTCCTACTGTGTTTGCGGGGGAATCACGCCATGTGTTCACCTGGTACATGGTGTGGCTTCTCCGTAACCTCATGGTACCTTTCAGCATCAATGACAAGAAGGCAAGACAGTGTGCGCGCGCGGGCCATACATACTGTTTTGAGTTTTTGACAAATCTGATTAAAATCTATCTACACTCTAAGAAATCATCTATAGATATATACGGTCAGCAACACTAGGGTACACAAGGTTAGAAACTACAGAAAATGACAAATAACGAGAGTTAGACAACAATTCTAATTTCCCTCTATCTTAATGGTCTTTTATTTATCTGCCTTCCACTCCCACACACCACCCCCACCCCCACCCCCGGAGAGCGCTTTAGGTTGGCAAAACTGGATACCAGTTCTGAAGTTAAGAACTTAGTCTGGCAATCGACATTTGCAACAGACAGTGATACGGCAACTTCAAATTGTACCATCTCACTCTCTCTCTCACCGTGTTCGTCTAACTGATTATTGTTTTCTCCGTGAGTGCTTACTGTGAAACCTTAACTTAACGACGGCCGGGCGCTTTGGGACGAAGTCTCACGTCATATTCAGCAACCTCTGATTCGGATATAACCCTTCAAATAAATACCGATAGTGGCACTTGTTTGTCTACCACTAAGTCAGCATCAGGACCGTATCCAAGACACGTATAGTCAGGCTGAATGTTGATGGAATAAAACTCAGACTTAACAATAGGGACCTTTGGCAATGATAGTCTGTGGTGCATGGGCGTTCCAAATGTGACATCTGTACCGTGAAGATCAGGATATGCACAGAAGAATTATTTACCTTCGCCGTAAAGGGACTTGATCTTTTCCATTTTGCCCCACCCCTGGTCATTAAACTATATAAAAAGGGGAACGGGAAGACAATGACAATATAGACATTGCTTTATAGAGAAGAAATGAAGAAAAAAGGTGGCTAGGTTCGGCACACTTTGCTTGAATCATTGCTTCCTACCTTCACGGCACCCAACTTCGGGGCGCACTTTTCAATGGCGACTTGCGAAAAGTCTGGAAACTGCAGCGACTAGTTTGGCCAGAAACACGGTCAGAGGAAGAATCCATCCCTTAAGGCGGACTCTCACTGCACTTGCGGCACGGGTGCGGCACTGCGGGGTTCGTAGATGACGAATTTCAGAGATAAAGAACGAATTTTCCTCCGTTTTGTGTATTTTGTTGTCCTCTAAGTACTACTTTAACGTATTACGCAATTATCAAAAATCGCGAAAAAAAAGAGTGCCACAGTGAACGAACCCCGCAGTGCCGCACCGGTGCCTCAAGTGCCGTAAGAGTGCACCTTAAGGTGCCCTCTAACTGAACTTGCGTCACGCTTGCGTCACTGCAAGTGCAGTAAAAGTCCACCTTAACTGCCTCACCAGTGCGACGCAAAAAATCTCCAAGTAGATTCCTCTGTGGCATAACACAGTAACATGATCTGGGGAAGGAGTTTAGCCGGCAGAGGAGTAAAAGTGGCCAATTAACTTAACTCCTTCCCCAGCTTATGTTACTGTCTTATGCCGCGGAGGAATCTGCTTGGAGATTACAACGCAACGGGGTTAAACAGTGCGCCATTTTTGGGCCGCATAAGGTGCCGGGGCAATCCAAGCTCTGAGTTCTCTCAACTTCAGAGTTTTATTGCCCCGGCTCCTTTTATGACCATGTTTCAGCAAAGCTGAATAGAAAAGTCTATGGCAACTAGTTTTATTTTGAAAAATAAATATTTTCCCGCTGTGGATTAAAGGAAATCAAGGAACTAATAAAGGAAGCATTTTGTGTAGAGGTTCACAAGTGGTGTCAGGACGACAAAAGCTCTGAGTCCTCTCAACACCAGAGTTTTGTTGCCCCGACTCCTTTTGTGGTCATGTAGCAGCAAAGCTGAATAGAAAAGTCTATGGCAACTAGTTTTATTTTGAAAAATAAATATTTTCCCGCTGTGGATTAAAGGAAATCAAGGAACTAATAAAGGAAGCATTTTGTGTAGAGGTTCACAAGTGGTGTCAGGACGACAAAAGCTCTGAGTTCTGTTAACATCAGAGTTTTGTTGCCCCGACTCCTTTTGTGGTCATGTAGCAGCAAAGCTGAATAGAAAAGTCTATGGCAACTAGTTTTATTTTGAAAAATAAACATTTTCCCGCTGTGGATTAAAGGAAATCAAGGAACTAATAGAGGAAGCATTTTGTGTACTGGTTCACAAGTGGTGCCGGGGCGACAAAGCTCTGAGTTCTGTTAACATCAGAGCTTTGTTGCCCCGACTCCTTCTGTGATCATGAAGCAGCAAAGCTGAATGGAAAAATCCATTCCAAAAATTTACTGGTTCTCTAGGTTTACATGCAGTGCTGGGGCAACTAAAACTCTGAGTTCTGTTAGCATCAAAGTTTTTTACCCTGGCTCAGCATGGAACCACGTGTCTGTAGATAAAATTTGTACTGTATGATCTACGGCAATTTCATCTTCAAAGAGATACTTCTTTATTGTTCCCCTGGGGTCACATGTGGAGCCGGGGAAACTAAAACTCTGAGTTCTCTTTTTTTTCTCTCTGAGTTTCGTTGCCCTGACTCCTTATGTGACCAAGTGTCAGCAAATAAACAACAACACAAAATATCAACGGCAGATTTTCCCCTAATTAAGCACAATATATGGACATTTTCCTATAGATTTCAAAATACGCGCGCGTGTTGACTAAAGAGAAACTTGTTTAAAGTTTATTGTTTCTCTAGGTTCTCATGTGGTTTCGGGGTAGCTAAAACTCTGAGTTTTCTCAGCTTCAGAGTTTTGCTACCCCGGCTCTATGTGGGACCACGTGACAGCATATGAAAGGAAGAAGGAAAGCATCTTCTGTAGCTTCTTTCCTTATAATGATATCTTATAAAGTGCTCTTATCTTTGTCTGCATTTAAAAAACCGAAGAAAAAAAAAGGGAAAACCTCCCTATTCTTCCAGTATGTTCGTATGCGGTGCCGGGGCAACTAAAACTCAGAGTTCTCTTAGCTTCAGAGTTTATCTCTGTGGGATCACATGTCAGCAAGATATCTATGGCAGCTTCTTTCTTACCTACGATAGGTTTTACTTTTACCTAATGGTTTAAAACACGCGTGTTCATTAAAGCGAATGTTCTTTATTGTTCCAGTAGGTTCACATGTAGTGCCGGGGGAATTAAAACTCTGAGTTTTCTCAGCTTCAGAGTTTTGTTACCCCGGCTCTCTGTGGGACCACGTGTCAGCAAACAAAAGGAAAGCATGGCGGATGTCATCTGTAAAATTTAGTCAGTCAGGGTGGCCTAACAGTGATATTACATACTGAAGGATAAATCTAACAAAAGTCTTTCCCTCTCTTGCTGTTCCAGATAAATGAAAGGCTAAACTTTTTTTCTTAAGATATGTCCATTCATTTTTTTTATTAAGATGGTATAACTTCTGAACTCCCCATACGCTACATACTGAAGCATTGAGAACATTTCGTTCATCATATCGCCCAGCTGAAGCAGGTATCAGCCTGCGTCATGATGAGAATACGGGGCAGTTATAGCCATGTGTTTGTTTATCAGCAACATGGCATAACTTCCCCGTACTCTTATTGGGCGAATTTTCAACAGGATTTCATTTATTGTACAGATTGGTTGGATTGAATCTAAAACATGGTATGAGAGAGAGACGGACAGACAGACAGACGGGCAGACAGACAGACAGATAGAAAGACAGACAGAAAGACAGACAGACAGACAGACAGACAGAGACAGAGAGAGACACTCGGAGACAGGGACAGACAGAGAGAAAGAGACAGGGAGAGACAGAGAGAGAGAGGGGGAGAGAGACAGCAACAGAGACAGCAACAGAGACAGAGAAAGATAGAGAGAGACAGAGAGATACAGAGATGCGTCTGCTTCTTGCCAAGCACAAAAGAAACCCTCGGCCATACGGCTCATAAGCAAGATTGCTATCGACTGAGCTCAACAATCCTCCCACCTGTTACAGGGCCCTACTGTGTTTGCGGGGGAATCACGCCATGTCTACACTTGGTACATGGTGTGGCTTCCCCGTAACCTCATGGGACCTGTCAGCATCGATGGCAAGATGATTATGATTATGTACAGCGAAATAAAAGGAACGATAAAGCAGCCTCTTTCTTATTTTGGTCAAGTTGACCTTGTGATGGACTTTTAGATACGAACATTATTGATTAAAGGCAAACTTTACATTGTTTCACTAGGTTCACACGTAGTGCCGGGGTAACTAAAGCTCTGAGTTCTCTCAGCTTCAGAGTTTTGTTACCCCGGCTCTATGTGGGACCACGTGACAGCGAATAAAAGGAAATATGTCTTCGGTAGCTTCTTCCTTAATTATGATAAATGGTGCTCTTGCAATTGCCTCTTGTGTTTATCAATATGATATAACGTACGAATTAGCCATGCGCTATATGTTGAACCAGTCATCAACAATGTTGGGTTCATATCGCCTAACTGGAGCAGATATTAGCCTGATTATGATGAGAATACGGGGTAGTTATAGCCATGTGTTTATTTATCAACATGGCATAACTTCCCCGTAATCTTATTGGGCGAGTTATCAACAGGATTGCATTTATTATACAGTTTGTTAGGATTGGATCCAAAACATGGTAAGACAGACAGACAGACAGACAGACAGACAGACAGACGGACAGACGGACAGACAGAAAGACAGACAGGCAGACAGACAGTCAGACAGGCAGGCAGACAGACAGACAGACAGACAGACAGACGGACAGACAGACAGACAGACAGACAGAGACAGAGAGACACAGACAGAGAGACACAGACAGAGAGACACAGACAGAGACAGGGGCAGGATTAGAGAGACAGAAAGAGACACTCGGAGCAGGGACAGAGAGAGAGGGAGAGAGAGACAGAGAGAGATGGAGAGAGAGACAGAGACAGAAAGAGACAAAGAGAGAGAAAGAGAGAGAGGGGGAGACAGACAGAGAGAGATGGAGAGAGAGACAGAGACAGAGAGAGACAAAGAGAGAGAAAGAGAGAGAGGGGGAGACAGACAGACAGAGAGACAGAGAGAGACAGAGAGAGACAGAGATGCGTCTGCTTCTTGCCAAGCACGAAAGAAACCCTCGGCCATGCGGTCTTAACATAAGCAAGATTGCTATGGACTGAGCTCAAGAATCCTCCCACCTGTTACAGGGTCCTACTGTGTTTGCGGGGGGATCTCGTCATGTCTTCACTTGGTACATGGTGTGACTTCCCCGTAACCTCATGGGATCTGTCAGCATCGATGCCCAGATGATCATGATTATGGACAGCGAAATAAAATGAACGATAAAGCAGCCTCTTTCTTAATTTGGTCAAGTTGACCTTGTTCTGGACTTTAAGATACGAACATTGATTAAAAACGAACTTTTCATTGTTCCCCTAGGTTCACATGTGGTGCCGGGGTAAATAAAACTCTGAGTTATCTCAGATCAGCTTCAGAGTTTTGTTACCCCGGCTCTCTGTGGGACCACTTGTCAGCAAACCAAAGAAAAGCATGGCGGATGTCATCTGTAAAATTAAGTCAGTCAGGGTGGCCTAACAGTGATATTAAATACTGAAGGATAAATCTAGCAAAAGTCTTTCCCTCTCTTGCTGTTCCAGATAAATGAAAGGCTAAACTATCTTTCTTAAAAGTTATGTCCATTCATTTTTTTAATTAAGATGGTATAACTTCTGAACTCCCCATACACTACATACTGAAGCATTGAAAATATTTGGTTCATCATATCGCCCAGCTGAAGCAGATATTAGCCTGGGTCCTGATGAGAATACGGGGCAGTTATAGCCATGTATTTGTTTATCAGCAACATGGCATAACTTCCCCGTACTCTTATTGGGCGAATTTTCAACAGGATTTCATCTATTGTACAGATTGGTTGGATTGAATATAAAACATGGTATGAGAGAGAGACGGACAGACAGACAGGCAGACAGGCAGACAGAGAAAGAGACAGACAGACAGACAGACAGACGGACAGACAGAGAAAGAGACAGGGAGAGAGACAGCAACAGAGACAGAGAAAGACAGAGAGAGACAGAGACAGAGAGAGACAGAGATGCGTCTGCTTCTTGCCAAGCACAAAAGAAACCCTCGGCCATGCGGTCTTAACATAAGCAAGATTGCTATGGACTGAGCTCAAGAATCCTCCCACCTGTTACAGGGTCCTACTGTGTTTGCGGGGGAATCACGCCATGTCTTCACTTGGTACATGGTGTGGCTTCCCCGTAACCTCATGGGACCTACAGCATCAGTGTCCAGATCAGGGATAGAGATCTACTATATCATGAGATGTTAACATATTCCGCTAGGTGGCTGCCATTACCAACAGGTCCCTGTGGGACACCAGCTACAACGTGACATGTACACGAAATAGAATAAACGGTAATACAATAGGATGCTTACACATATAGTACATAGTATGTTGTTCTTAATGCCTCCTTTGGTTCACATGTAGTGCCGGGGCAACTAAAACTCTGAGTTTTCTCAGCTTTAGAGTTTTGTTACCCCGGCTCTCTGTGGGACCATGTGACAGCAAATAAAAGGGAAAATAATTAAGGTAGCCTATTTCTTAATTAGGTCAAGACGACCTTTTGTTGGACTTTAAGATACGGATGTTGATTAAAGACAAGCTTTTCATTGTTTCTCTAGGTTCACATGCAGTGCCGGGATAAATAAAACTCTGAGTTCTGTTAGCTTCAGAGTTTTGTTACCCCGGCTCTATGTGGGACTGCGTGTCAGCAAATAAATTGATATACATCTTCGGCAGCTTGTTTCTTACTTACGATGGATGGCACTTTTTTTCTAGGTTCACGTTGTGCCTACAATAAAAAAAGTCTGATTTCTTCAGCTTTAGACTTTTATTGCCCCGAGTCTATATTGGACCACGTGTCAGCAAATCAAAGCCAAGATATTTACGATATTTTCTTTCTTGCTTGGAATGATATTTCTATTTTCTCTGGGTTAACATACGGTGCCGGGGTAACCAAAACTCTGAGTTCTGTTAGCTTCAGAGTTTTGTTACCCCGGCTCTCTGTGGGGCCACGTGTCAGTGAATAAAATTATGTCTACTACAGTTTCTTTTTTTCTAAGATAAGTCAAGTTTTGCCTGTATTTCAAGATACGTATGTTGATCCAAAAAATATTTCTATATTGTTTAACTAGGTTCACATGTAGTGCCGAGGTAACTAAAACTCTGCGTTTTGTTAGCTTCAGAGTTTTGTTACCCCGGCTCTCTGTGGAACCACCTGCATCCAAGTGAAATTAAAGATGTCAATCTTGTACAGGAAAAGGTCACAGGAATTAATAAAACGACAACTACACACTAAACATGTGCACCGTTTTGTAGTTTCTACGGAAATCTGGGGCAATTAAGGTTACGAGTTCCGTTTGGTGACTTCTTCATAGCCTTATTGTCACAGATATCTGTGGGAACCATGACCAAACTTTCAAGTAACCCGTACCGACTCGTTGTTAAATGTTTCACAGCAATGCTCTGATAAAGCTATGTATGTGAGGGTCTAACAGTTAACATCTTTGAGTTAGAGTCTAACTCAAAGATAGATGCTACATATGATACCCTTTAAAGCTGGTATTTCTCAGTACCGTCATTGACTGTCGTGCTTGTAGACTCCGCTTGGTGGCAGCCATTCGCCGCAGTAACATGTGGAATAGCCAAGATATGACATATTTACATAAATAAAATAAAGCAGTGTGGAAAAGTTCAGAACAGAACATGATAGAAAATCAGATAGAACAAGAAGACATATAGTTAATGAATTGCTAGACATTTATGTAGAATCATTTTGTACCTGCAAAATATTGATTGAAAAGGCAATGAATTGTAACTAAGTTAGAGGTATTGTTGTTTTTCTCACGTTTGAATACACAGGGTAGTTTTATACGTTTTTTTGTTCATCAACATCTTAGATATAACTCACTCTTTATCGAACCAGTTACCAGTAATGTTGTGATAATTATATCGCCCAGCTAGAGCAGATATCAGCCTGGGTCCTGATGAGAATACGGGGCAGTTATAGCCATGTGTTTGTTTATCAGCAACATGGCATAACTTCCCCGTACTCTTATTGGACGACTTATCAACAGTGATGTATTTATCATATAGTTTGCTATAGGCATAATGAAAACATAGTACAAAATGTATATGTTATATGTGGCTGCCCAGGTTTTGATATTGATACGAGGTAGTTATACACATGTGTTTGTTCAACGACATGGTATAGCTTCCCCGTAACATTATTTGACCTACTAACAGCAACGTTTCAAGAGTAGTAACATGGCCTGAAGGACGATTTGGAGTATCTTGTATGTTGAACATATGTTCTTTAGTCGGGTTATAGGGATATATATGGAGAGAGATGGTTTAGAGGTGCATAGTGTCTCCTATTAAACACAATATTTTTGTGATAGCACACAATCTAGAGGACTATCGAAGTATCCCGGCCTTGTGACTCATAAGCAGGATTACTATTAACTATGTATACTTCTCAGCATCCTCCCACCTGGTTCCGGGTCTTACTGTGTTTGCGGGGGAATCACATCATGTCCACACTTGGTACATGGTGCGGCTTCCTCGTAACCTCATGGGGCCTGTCAGCACCGATGCCAAGAGTAAACGAATATTTTATGATACAATATGGCGATAGTGGTAGAGAAGAGAAGACAAAGGATACCGTGGATTTGATACCTTGGGAATCGAAAATTTATAGTTTCCCTAGGTTCACACGTAGTGCCGGGGCAACTAAAACTCTGAGTTCTCTCAGCTTCAGAGTTTTGGTACCCCGGCTCTATGTGGAACCACGAGCCAGCAAATAAAGATAAGTATTTGTAATATAACAGCTTTTTTTTAATAAAATAGTTTTAAGGATATAGATTTAAGACAAATTTCTTTACTGTTTGATCGATTTGTCCTGGCCGTATTTTGTTTCTATAGGTTCACATGTGTTGCCGGGGTAACAAAAACTCTGAGTTCTCTCTGCTTCAGAGTTGTGTTGACCTGGCTCTGTATGTATGGAACCGCGTACTTGTAGATAACTGAAGGAAATATGTCGTCACTGACTGCTGTGTTTACAAACTCCGCTAGGTGGCAGTCATTAGCCACAGCACCCTAAATGTGTCAGATTTACAGAAAATAGGATAAATCAATAAATAATTATAAAAACAATAGGATAAACCACGAGCTACAATAGAGTAGACCAAAATGGAAAAGAATAGAACAGAATAGAACAGATAAAAGGGAATAGAAAATAATAAATTTGGCTATTTTCGATATACTGCTATTTATGTTTAGAATGCCTCATCCTTGGTCCACTATAGCGTGCTGAGGAAATCGAGTTTATGTGTTCAGTTTTTCTCACATAGACTCGTTTCCTCAGCTCACTATGGGGAACAACTTCCAACGTGTTTGGAAAATGGAGTAGAAAGGAAGAGAATGCTGTACCCGGTACAAACTGATATGATAAAGTAGAATATTACATATTGATAGATGTTATAAGCTAAATTGTACTCCCTGATTTTGTCACTGATGGAAAATGAATGAATGAAAAATTAACGGCAAGCTTTTCTGTAGAATCGTTTCCTGTATAACATGTTGATTGAAAAGAAAGCGACAGTAACTTTGGTTGGGGAGGAAATGTTCAGAAAGCGTATCACTTATACACTGGGTTATATATGGTTATACAGGGTAGGTATATTTCTGTGTTAATACATATGGGTTCCCCGTACTCATTTTGGACAGGATATAGACAAATTTTGATTGACATATCGCCTAACTGGACCAGATATCAGCCTGGGTCCTGATGAGAATACGGGGCAGTTATAGCCATGTGTTTGTTTATCAACAACATGGCATAACTTCTCCGTACTCTTATTGGACCAGTTTTCAACAGGAGTGCCTTTATTGTACAGTTCAGCAGCGGTCGATTTTAAACATGGTATGATTGGTATGGTACCGTCAAGGTTATAATAATGATACGGGGCAGTTATACTCATGTGTTTGTTATACAACATGGTATAGCTTTCCCGTAACATTATTGGACCTACTAGCCCTAGAGAGAGACAGAGAGAGAAAGAGAGAGAGAGAGAGAGGGGGGGAGAGAGAGAGAGAGAGAGAGAGAGAGGGGGGGAGACAGAGAGACAGAGACAGAGAGAGAGACAGAGAGAGAGCAAGAGAGAGACAGAGAGAGACAGAGAGGCAGACAGAGAGACAGAGACAGAGAGACAGAGAGACAGAGAGGGAGGGAGGCACAGATAGAGAGAGAGAGAGAGAGACAGAGAGATGCGTCTGCTTATAGCCAAGCACAAAACAAACCCTCGGCCATGCGACTCACAAGCAGGGTTGCTATCAAATAAGCCACAGCATCCTCCCACCTGGTTCCGGGTCTTCCTGTGTTTGCGGGGGAATCACGCCATGTCTTGTCACTTGGTGCATGGTGTGGCTTCCCCGTAACCTCATATGGCCTGTCAGCACCATTGTCAAGATGATTTACTATATTATGATGGTATCTTCACCTCATGTGAAGTCTGTGTGTGGCAACGGCTAGAGCGTTGGAGTCGGATTCAGTAGGTCTCGAGTTCGATACTCGCCATTCCCCGACCTTGTGCCATTGGGAAAGGCACTTTACAAGATATACCCACCATGGCGGTGGAGTGACGCCCAACGAGCCTCACGGTTAATCACACGGTCAAAAAGGGTGCCAAAACACCTACGGATTTGGTGCACCAGTGTGCCATCATCTGATGACGTTCGTTTATTTTCTGTGTTTCTCTAGGTCGACATGTGAAGCCAGGGTGGCACAGCTCCGAGATATGACAGGTTCAGAGTTGGTCTCCCTCGCTCCATATGGGACCACCTAAAGGCAAATTAAGAAATCTATGATTCAAGGCAATTTTGAGAGGATTACAGACCCGGCAACTGCACACTTAACATGTAACAGCAGATTTTGTTTATAGTTTCCATGTATCCCCGGAAACTGTACATTTAACACGTAACAACAGCTTTTTAGTTTCCATATGTAGACCTGGGGCAATTGAGGTAACGAGTTTCTTCTTAGGCCACTTCGTCAAAGCCTTATTGCCGTAGATGTCTGTGGGGACCATGATCACACTTTAGAATAACCCATACATTACTGACACGTTTGTTGAATGTATAACGTTAGGAGTAATATTCAGATCACGATAGGGGAACTTTTCAGACGTTATGTTAGCCTCCAACTCAGATATACTCGTTGCTTGGTTTCCCCGGCTCCGTATGGGACAAAGTGTCAGCAAATAAACAAATGTCTACGGCAGTTGTTTTTTTCTTGATTACGATAAATGAATGTTGAAATACGCGTTTTGATTAAAGCGATCGTGAATCTTCTTCATTGTTCCCTAAGTCCAGATGTGGTGCCGGGGTAACTGAAACTCTGAGTTTTCCCTTTTTCAGAGTTTTGTTACCCCGGCTCTCTGTGGGACCACAAGCCTGCAAGCAAAATATCTTCGGCAGATTCATTTTAATAATGATGAATGGTAATTTGCCTGTGTGTTCAGAAACACCTTTGTTGGTTCAAGACGAATTTCTTAATCATTTCAATGGGTCATCAAGTGGTGCCGGGGTAATTAAAACTCTGAGTTCTTATAGCTTCAGAGTTTTGTTACCCTTGCTCCATATGGGACCACGTGCAGGCAAGTAAAATTAAAGATGTCAGTGTTGTACGGCAAACGTCACATGGATTAATGACTCGGCAACTATACACTAAACAAGTGCACCGTTTTTGTAGTTTCTATGGAAATCTGGGGCAATTAGGATTACGAGTAACTTTGGTGACTTCTTCATAGCCTTATTGTCACAGATATCTGTGGGAACCATGACCATACTTTCAAGTAACCCGTACTGACTAGTTTGTTAAATGTTTCACAGCAATGCTCTGATAAAGCTATGTATGTGAGGGTCTAACAGTTAACATCTTTGAGTTAGAGTCTAACTCAAAGATAGATGCTACTTATGATACCCTTTAAAGTTGGTATTTCTCAGTACCGACATTGACTGCCGTGCTTGTAGACTCCGCTTGGTGGCAGCCATTCGCCGCAGTAACATGTGGAATAGCCAAGATATGACATACTTACATAAATAAAATAAAGCAGTGTGGAAAAGTTCAGAACAGAACATGATAGAAAATCAGAAAGAACAAGAAGACATATAGTTAATGAATTGCTAGACATTTCTGTAGAATCATTTTGTACCTGCAAAATATTGATTAAAAAGGCCATAAATTAACTAAGCTAGAGAGGTATTGTTGTTTTTCTCACGTTTGAATACACAGGGCAGTTTTATACGTTTTTTGTTTGTTCATTAACATCTTATAAATAACTCACTCGTTATCGAACCAGTTACCAGTAATGTCGCCCAGCTAGAGCAGATATCAGCCTGGGTCCTGATGAGAATACGGGGCAGTTATAGCCATGTGTTTGTTTATCAGCAACATGGCATAGCTTCCCCGTACTCTTATTGGACGAGAAATCAACAGTGTTCATCATATAGTTTGATATGGGCATAATAAAAACGTAGTACAAAATGTATACGTTATATGTGGCTGCCGAGGTTATGATATTGATACGAGGTAGTTATACTCATGTGTTTGTTGAACAACATGGTATAGCTTCCCCGTAACATTATTGGACCTACTAACAGCAACGTTTCAAGAGAATATGGTTTGTAGGACGATTTCGGTGGTTGAACATATGGTATGAAGTCCGTAATAAAGTAAACATATAGAGAGAGATAGTTTTAGGGGTGCGCTGTGTCTCTCCTCAAACACAAGGTCTTTGTAAAGGCATACTATCTAAAAGACTACAGCCTTCACCGAATTGGTGTGAGGACTACCGAGGTGTCCCCGGCCCTGAGACTCATATGTAGGATAAATATTAACTACGTATACGCCAAAGCAGCCTCCAACCTAGTTCCGGGTCCTACTGTGTTTGCGGGGAAATCACGCCATGTGTTCACCTGGTACATGGTGTGGCTTCCCCGTAACCTCAGGGGACCTGCCAGCATCGATGGCATGCAAGAGTAAATAAATATTTCATGATACAATGGAGATGGTGTGGAGAAGAAAAGAAAAGCAAAAAAAATGATAATACCTTATGAGGATTCGAAACAAGCTAATTTATTAAGTTAAATTAGTTTCCCTAGGTTCACATGTGGAGCCGGGGCAACTAAAACTCTGAGTTCTCTCTACTTCTGAGTTTTGTTTCCCCGGCTCTCTGTGGGACCACATATCTACACAAAAATAAGATAAGATATACATTGTATCTTCGGCAGCTTCTTTCTTAATTACGATGAATGGTACTTTTGCCTACTTTCTTATTGTTTTGTCTAGGTTCACATATTTTGCCGGGGCAATCAAATCTCTGCTTTTTTTAGTTTTTACTATTATTGCCCCGGTTCTATATATTGGACCAGGTGTCTGCAAATCAAAGCAAAGGTAGTTACGGCATTTTCTTTCTTATTTTTTAATACATTTTCCCTAGGTTCACATATAGTGCCGGGGAAACAAAAACTCTGAGTTCTCTCTACTTCAGAGTTTTGTTACCCCGGCTCTCTGTGGGACCACGTGTCAGCAAATAAAATGAGCTATATCTTCGGTAGCGTTTTTGATATTTACAATGAATGGTACTTTTGCCTACTTTTTTATTGTACTGTTTAAGTTCAATTCTATTAGCTTTAAGATTATTATCGCTCGAGCGCTCAAGCTCTTTATGGGACTACTTGTCAGCAAATCAGATGGAAGATATCTTCTACATTTCCTGTCTCAATTAGAATTGTATAATCTTTTTATTTTTCATATTTTTCCTATGTTCACTTTTTTAATTAGGTTCACATGTACTGCCGGGGTAACCAAAGCTCTGACTTCTCTCATCCTCAGAGTTTTGTTACCCCGGCTCTCTGTGGGACCACATATCTACACAAAAATGAGATGTATCTTCGGCAGCTTCTTTCTTAATTACGATGAATGGTACTTTTGCCTACTTTCTTATTGTTTTGTCTAGGTTCACATATTTTGCCGAGGCAATCAAATCTCTGCTTTTTTTAGTTTTTACTATTATAGCCCCGGTTCTATATATTGGACCAGGTGTCTGCAAATCAAAGCAAAGATAGTTACGGCATTTTCTTTCTTTTTTTTTAATACATTTTCCCTAGGTTCACATATAGTGCCGGGGAAACAAAAACT
The DNA here is from genome assembly GCF_000003815.2 of Branchiostoma floridae. NCBI lineage: Eukaryota > Metazoa > Chordata > Leptocardii > Amphioxiformes > Branchiostomatidae > Branchiostoma > Branchiostoma floridae. The sequence continues at coordinate 13,207,020 of NC_049995.1, forward strand.
CTGAGTTCCTCTACTTCAGAGTTTTGTTACCCCGGCTCTCTGTGGGACCCGGTGTCAGCAAATAAAATTAGCTATATCTTCGGTAGCGTTTTTGATATTTCGATGAATGGTACTTTTGCCTACTTTTTTATTGTACTGTTTAAGTTCATTTCTATTAGCTTTAAGATTATTATCGCTCGAGCGCTCAAGCTCTTTATGGGACTACTTGTCAGCAAATCAGAGGGGAGATATCTACGGCATTTTTTGTCTCAATTAGAATTGTGTATACTTTTTATTTTTCGTATTTTTCCTATGTTCAGTTTTTTAATTAGGTTCACATGTACTGCCGGGGTAGCCAAAGCTCTGACTTCTCTCATCCTCAGAGTTTTGTTACCCTGGCTTTCTGTGGGACCACATATCTACACAAAAATGAGATGTATCTTCGGCAGCTTCTTTCTTAATTACGATGTATGGTACTTTTGCCTACTTTTTAATTGTTTTGTCTAGGTATACATATTTTTCCGGGGCAATCAAATCAAGTAGTTTTGACTATTATAGCCCCGGCTCTATATATTGGACACGGTGTCTGCCAACCAAAGCAAAGATATTTGCGGCATTTTCTTTCTTATTTTTTAATTCAATTTCCCTCGGTTCACATATAGTGCCGGGGAAACAAAAACTCTGAGTTTCTCTACTTCAGAGTTTTGTTACCCCGGCACTCTGTGGGACCATGTGTCAGCAAATAAAAGTCATTGTCAACGACAATGTCAGCTTTTTATTTACGATAATTGTTTTTAAGACAGATATTAGATTCAAGACAAATGTCTTTATCGTAGCCCTTTGTTGTTTCCCTAGGTTCACATGTAGTGCCGGGGCAACTAAACTTTTAGTTCCGATGGCCCCAGAGTTTTGTTGCCCCGGCTCCGAATGGGACCGCGTACCCGCAGATAACTGACGGAAATGTGTCGTCACTGGCTGCCGATTTCACAAACTCCGCAAGGGGGCAATCATTAGCCACAGCACCCTAAAAATGTCAGATTTACAGAAAATAGGGTAAACCAAAACGAGCTACAATAGAATAGAATAAATTGGAAAAGAACAGAATAGAGTAGAATAGAACAGAAAAAAAGGGAATAGAATGAATAAATTTGGCAATCTAGATGAGGAATGTTTCTTTTTTTATTTATGCTCAGAATGTCTCATCCTTGGACACTATAGCGTGCTGAGGAAATCGAGTTTATGTGTTCAGTTGTCCCCACATAGACTCGTTTCCTCAGCTCATTATGGGAAACAACTTCCAACGTGTTTCGGATATGGAGTAGAAAGAAACAGAACGCAGTAGCATACAGAATTATGTAATGGATTAAAATATTACGTAACGATATAGATACTTTAAGCCAAATTCTACCTCCAGATTTTATCATTAGCGCTGGTGCAAAGAAATGAATGTAAAAAGAATTTCAAGCTTTTCTGTAGAATTATTTTTCTGTTATAATTTTGGTTGGGAATGTAATGTTTAGAATGTATACATAGTTAGATAATAAGGGTAGTTATATTCCTGTGTTATCGGATATGGGTTGTCCGTACTGTTTTTGGATGAGATATCAGCAAACTTGAATTTGTCATATCGTCCAGCTGGAACAGATATCAGCCTGGGTCCTGATGAGAATACGGGGCAGTTATAGCCATGTGTTTGTTTATCAGCAACATGGCATAACTTCCCCGTACTCTTATTGGACGAATTGCCAACAGTGGCCTACTTATCATAGAGACTATATAGTTTGGTAGTACTATATGTAAATCATAGTTTAAGTGGTGTGAATCTTCCAAGGTTATGATAATGATACGGGACAGTTATACTCATGTGTTTATTTGACAACATGGTATAGCTTCCCCATAACATCATTGGACCTAATACCAGCATTATTGGCCTATTGGCAGGGTATGTCCAGAGAGAGAGGTGCGTCTTTTCGCTCGGCAAACAGGATTAAGAATAACATCCTACACACTAAACATGTGCACCATTTTGTAGTTTCTATGGAAATCTGGGGCAATTAAGGTTACGAGTAACTTTGGTGACTCTCTCATAGCCTTATTGTCACAGATGTCCGTGGGAACCGTGACCATACTTTCAATAACCTCGCAGTGACTAGTTTGCTAGAATTTAAGGGTCTAACGTAAGATGCTACATATGGTACCTTTTAAGCTGATATGAATCTGGTACTAGTATTCCTCAGTACCGACACTGACTGCCGTGCTTGTAGACTCCGCTTGGTGGCAGCCATTCGCCGCAGTAACATGTTGAATAGCCAAGATATGACATATTTACATAAATAAAATAAAGCAGTGTGGAAAATTTCAGAACAGAACATGATAGAAAATCAGATAGAAAAAGAAGACATATAGTTAATGAATTGCTAGACATTTCTGTAGAATCATTTTGTACCTGCAAAATATTGATTGAAAAGGCAATGAATTGTAACTAAGTTAGAGGTATTGTTGTTTTTCTCACGTTTGAATACACAGGGCAGTTTTATACGTTTGTTTGTTCATCAACATCTTAGATATAACTCACTCTTTATCGAACCAGTTACCAGTAATGTTGTGATAATTATATCGCCCAGCTAGAGCAGATATCAGCCTGGGTCCTGATGAGAATACGGGGCAGTTATAGCCATGTGTTTGTTTATCAGCAACATGGCATAACTTCCCCGTACTCTTATTGGACGACTTATCAACAGTGATGTATTTATCAAATAGTTTGATATGGGCACAATAAAAACGTAGTACAAAATGTATATGTTATATATATCTGCCAAGGTTATGATTTTGATACGGGGCAGTTATACTCATGTGTTTGTTCAACAGCATGGTATAGCTTCCCCGTAACATTATTTGACCTACTTTCAGCAACGTTTCAAGAGAATATGGTTTGTAGGACGATTTCGGTGGTTGAACATATGGTATGAAGTCCGTAATAAAGTAAACATATAGAGAGAGATAGTTTTAGGGGTGCGCTGTGTCCCTCCTCAAACACAAGGTCTTTGTAAAGGCATACTATCTAAAAGACTTCAGCCTTCACCGAATTGGTGTGAAGACTACCGAGGTATCCCCGGCCTTGCGACTCATATGTAGGATAAATATTAACTACGTATACGCCACAGCATCCTCCCACCTGGTCCCGGGCCCTACTGAGTTTGCGGGGGAATCACGCCATGTGTTCACTCGGTACATGGTGTGGCTTCCCCGTAACCTCATGGGACCTGTCAGCATCGATGGCAAGAAGAAATGTTTATTTCATGATACAAGGGCGATGGTGTGGAGAAGAAAAGAAAAGCAAAAAATTGATAATACCTTATGAGGATTCAAAACAAGCTAATAAATTAAATTGAGTTATTTTCCCTAGGTTCACATGTGGTGCCGGGGCAACTAAAACTCTGAGTTCTCTCTACTTCTGAGTTTTGTTTCCCCGGCTCTCTGTGGAACCACATATCTACAAAAAAATAAGATAAGATATACATTGTATCTTCGGCAGCTTCTTTCTTAATTACGATGAATGGTACTTTTGCCTACTTTCTTATTGTTTTTTCTAGGTTCACATATTTTGCCGGGGCAATCAAATCTCTGTTTTCTTAGTTTTGACTATTATAGCCCCGGCTCTATATATTGGACCAGGTGTATGCTAATCAAAGCAAAGATATTTACGGCATTTTCTTCCTTATTTTTCAATTAAATTTCCCTAGGTTCAAATATAGTGCCGGGGAAACAAAAACTCTGAGTTCCTCTACTTCAGAGTTTTGTTACCCCGGCACTCTGTGGGACCACTTGTCAGCAAAAAAACATGATATATATCTTCAGCAGCTTCCTTCTTATTGACGATGAATGGTACTTTCTACTTTTTTATTGTTTTGTTTAGGTTCTATGTTGCGCCGGAAAAGTTAATACTCTCATTTTTTTAGCTTTAGACTATTATCACCTCGGCTCTATATTCGACCAGGTGTCAGCAAATCGATCAAAGCAACTTTTTGATTGAAATAATCTTTTGTTATTTCCCTAGGTTCACATGTGGTGCCGGGGAAACAAAAACTCTGAGTTCTCTCTACTTCAGAGTTTTGTTACCCCGGCTCTCGGTGGGACCACATATCTACACAAAAATGAGATAGATATTGTATCTTCGGCAGCTTCTTTCTTAATTACGATGTATGGTACTTTTGCCTACTTTTTAGTTGTTTTGTCTAGGTATACATATTTTGCCGGGTCAATCAAATCAATTAGTTTTGACTATTACATATATATAGTTCTATATATTGGACCAGGTGTCTGCCAACCAAAGCAAAGATATTTACCGCATTTTCTTTCTTATTTTTTAATTCAATTTCCCTAGGTTCACATATAGTGCCGGGGAAACAAAAACTCTGAGTTCCTCTACTTCAGAGTTTTGTTACCCCGGCTCTCTGTGGAACCACGAGCCAGCAAATAAAGATAAGTATATGTAATATAACAGCTTTTTTTAAAATTGCAATAAATAGTTTTAGGGATATAGATTTAAGACAAATTTCTTTACTGTTTGATCGATTTGTCCTGGCCGTATTTTGTTTCTATAGGTTCACATGTGTTGCCGGGGTAACAAAAACTCTGAGTTCTCTCTGCTTCAGAGTTGTGTTGACCTGGCTCTGTATGTATGGAACCGCGTACCTGTAGATAACTGAAGGAAATATGTCGTCACTGGCTGCCGATTTCACAAACTCCGCTAGTGGGCAGTCATTAGCCACAGCACCCTAAAGATGTCAGATTTACAGAAAATAGGGTAAACCAAAACGAGCTACAATAGAATAGAACAAATTGGAAAAGAACGGAACAGAGTAGAATAGAACAGAAAAAAAGGGAATAGAAAGAATAAATTTGGCAATCTAAATGAGGAATGTTTTCTTTTTTTTTATTTATGCTCAGAATGTCTCATCCTTGGTCCACTATAGCGTGCTGAGGAAATCGAGTTTATGTGTTCAGTTTTTCTCACATAGACTCGTTTCCTCAGCTCACTATGGGGAACAACTTCCACCGTGTTTCGGATATGGAGTAGAAAGAAACAGAACGCAGTAGCATACTGAATTATATAATGGATTAAAATATTACGTAACGATATAGATACTTTAAGCCAAATTCTACCTCCAGATTTTATCACTAGCGCAGGTGCAAAGAAAAGAATGTAAAAAGAATTTCAAGCTTTTCTGTAGAATTATTCTTCTGTTATAACTTTGGTTGGGAATGTAATGTTTAGAATGTATACATAGTTAGATAATAAGGGTAGTTATATTCCTGTGTTATCGGATATGGGTTGTCCGTACTGTTTTGGATGAGATATCAACAAACTTGAATTTGTCATATCGCCCAGCTGGAGCAGATATCAGCCCGTGCCTTGATGAGAATACGGGGCAGTTATAGCCATGTGTTTGTTTATCAACAACATGGCATAACTTCCCCGTACTCTTATTGGACGACTTATCAACAGGATTTCATTTATTGTACAGATTGGTTGGATTGAATCTAAAACATGGTATGAGAGACAGACAGACAGACAGGCAGACAGGCAGGCAGACAGACAGACAGACAGGCAGGCAGACAGACAGGCAGGCAGACAGGCAGACAGACAGAACTGGCATAACTTCCCCGTAATCTTATTGGGCGAATTGCCAACAGTGGCCTACTTATCGTAGAGACTATATAGTTTGGTAGTACTATATGCAAATCATAGTTTAAGTGGTGTGAATCTTCCAAGGTTATGATAATGATACGGGACAGTTATACTCATGTCTTTATTTGACAACATGGTATAGCTTCCCCGTAACATCATTGGACCTAATACCAGCATTATTGGCCTATTGGCAGGTATGTCCAGAGAGAGAGGTGCGTCTTTCCGCTCGGCAAACAGGGTTAAGAATAACATCCTATCTGAGAGCCCTTCACCGCATTGATATGAACAATATCACGGACGGAGAGAGTACAATGTCATGTACCTTTTGGCACTGAGCCTCAGCACCCTTCCACCTTGTCCCGGGTCCTACTGTGTTTGCGGGGGAATCACGCCATGTCTTCACCTGGTACATGGTGTGGCTTCCCCGTAGCCTCATGGGACCTGTCAGCAACGATGTCAAGAAGAAGAAATAATAATATATTACAGTGGCGAAGATCTAGATAGCTGCTCGTCTGATAATATTTTGGTAGTCAAAGCCACAGAAAATATACGTGTATGCATCAACAATCAACAAACTTAAACTCTCTTCTACTCAAAACTAGTTAGATTTTTCTTTATTTTTAGGTTAACATGTGGTGCCGGGGTAACTAAAACTCTGAGTTCTGTTAGCTTCAGAGTTTTGTTCCCCCGACTCCATATGGAATCACCTGCAGCCAAGTGAAATTAAAGATGTCAATCTTGTACAGGAAAAGGCCACAGGAATTAATAAAACGACAACTACACACTAAACATGTGCACCGTTTGTAGTTTCTACGGAAATCTGGGGCAATTAAGGTTACGAGTTTCTTTAGTGACCTCTTCATAGCCTTATTGCCACAGATATCTGTGGGAACCATGACCATACTTTCAAGTAACCCGTACTGAATCGTTTGTAAATGTTTCACAGCAATACTCTGATAAAGCTATGTATGTGAGGGTCTAACAGTTAACATCTTTGAGTTAGAGTCTAACTCAAAGATAGATGCTACTTATGATACCCTTTAAAGCAGGTATTTCTCAGTACCGACACTGACTGCCGTGCTTGTAGACTCCGCTTGGATGAGATGAGATATATCTTCGGAGCTTCTTTTTTTTCTAATTTCCCTAGTATGGGTTCAGACGGGAAATCAAAACTCTGAGTTCTCTTTTTCAGAGTTTTGTTACCCCGGCTCTCTCTGGGACCACGTGCAGTCAAATGAAAGGAAATTTATCTCCGGCAATTTTATTCTTTATCAAGATAAGCAGAATTTTGCCTGCATTTTAAGATACGGATGTTGATCCAAAACATATTTCTATATTGTTTTACTAGGTTCACATGCAGTGCCGGGATAACTAAAACTCTGAGTTCTGTTTACTTCAGAGTTTTGGTACCCCGGCTCCATATGGAACTACTTGCAGCCAAGTAAAATCAAAGATGTCAAACGTCACAGGAATTCATGACCCGGCAACTACACACTAAACATGTGCACCGTTTTGTAGTTTCTATGGAAATCTGGGGCAATTAAGGTTACGAGTTTCTTTGGGGACTTCTTCATAGCCTTATTGTCACAGATGTCTGTGGGAACCATGACCATACTTTCAATAATCCCGTAGTGACTAGTTTGCTAGAATTTAAGGGTCTAACGTAAGATGCTACATATGGTACCTTTTAAGCTGATATGAATCTGGTACTAGTATTTCTCAGTACCGTCATTGACTGCCGTGCTTGTAGACTCCGCTTGGTGGCAGCCATTCGCCGCAGTAACATGTGGAATAGCCAAGATATGACATATTTACATAAATAAAATAAAGCAGTGTGGAAAAGTTCAGAACAGAACATGATAGAAAATCAAATAGAACAAGAAGACATATAGTTAATGAATTGCTAGACATTTCTGTAGAATCATTTTGTGCCTGCAAAATATTGATTATAAAGGCCATAAATTAACTAAGTTAGAGAGGTGTTGTTGTTCTTCTCACGTTTGAATACACATGGCAGTTTTATACGTTTGTTTGTTCATCAACATCTTATAAAAAACTCACTCTTTATCGAACCAGTTACCAGTAATGTTGTGATAATTATATCGCCCGGCTAGAGCAGATATCAGCCTGGGTCCTGATGAGAATACGGGGCAGTTATAGCCATGTGTTTGTTTATCAGCAACATGGCATAACTTCCCCGTACTCTTATTGGACGACTTATCAACAGTGATGTATTTATCATATAGTTTGCTATAGGCATAATGAAAACATAGTACAAAATGTATATGTAATATGTGGCTGCCGAGGTTATGATATTGATACGAGGTAGTTATACTCATGTGTTTGTTCAACAACATGGTATAGCTTCCCCGTAACATTATTGGACCTACTAACAGCAACGTTTCAAGAGTAGTAACATGGCCTGAAGGACGATTTGGAGCATCTTGTATGTTGAACATATGTTCATTAGTCGGGTTATAGGGATATATATGGAGAGAGATGGTTTAGAGGTGCATAGTGTCTCCTCTTAAACACAATATTTTTATGATAGCACACAATCTAGAGGACTATTCCCGGCCCTGCGACTTATAGGCAGGATTACGATCAACTATGTGTTGTGTACGCCACAGCATCCTTCCACCTAGTCCCAGGTCCTACTGCGTTTACGGGGAATCACAGAGAGAGAGAGGGAGACACACACACAGAGAGAGAGAGAGAGAGAGATAGAGAGAGAGAATGAGAGTGAGAGACAGAGAGGGAGAGAGAGAGAGAGATTGCTGAAAGCTGAGTCTAAGACTCCACCTAGTTCCGGGTCTTAGTGTGTTTGCGGGGGAATCACATCATGTCTACACTTGGTACATGGTGTGGCTTCCCCGTAAACTCATGGGACCTGTCAGCAACGATGTCAACAGTAAACGAATATTTTATGATACAATATGGCGATAGTGGTAGAGAAGAGAAGACAAAGGATACCGTGGATTTGATAATACCTTGGGAATCGAAAATTTATAGTTTCTCTAGGTTCACACGTAGTGCCGGGGTAACTAAAACTCTGAGTTCTCTCAGCTTCAGAGTTTTGGTACCCCGGCTCTATGTGGAACCACGAGCCAGCAGATAAAGATAAGCATATGTAACAGTTTTTCTTTAATTGCAATAAATAGTTTTAAGGATATAGATTTAAGACAAATTTCTTTACTGTTTGATCGATTTGTCCTGGCCGTATTTTGTTTCTATAGGTTCACATGTGTTGCCGGGGTAACAAAAACTCTGAGTTCTCTCTGCTTCAGAGTTGTGTTGACCTGGCTCTATATGTATAGAACCGCGTACCTGTAGATAACTAAAGGAAATATGTCGTCACTGACTGCCGTGTTTATAAACTTCGCTAGGTGGTGATCATTAGCCACAACACCATAAAGGTTTTTTTTTCAGATTTACAGAAAATAGGATAAATCAATAAATAATTATAAAAACAATAGGATAAACCACGAGCTACAATAGAGTAGACCAAAATGGAAAAGAATAGAACAGAATAGAATAGAACAGATAAAAGGGAATAGAAAATAATAAATTTGGCTATTTTCGATATACTGCTATTTATGTTCAGAATGTCTCATCCTTGGTCACTATAGTGTGCTGAGGAAATCGAGTTTATGTGTTCAGTTGTCCCCACATAGACTCGTCTCCTCAGCTCACTATGGGGACCAACTTTCAACGTGTTTCGGATATGGAGTAGAAAGGAAGAGAATGCTGTACCACACAAACTTATATGATGGAGTAGAATGTTACATATTGATAGATGTTATAAGCTAAATTGTACTCCCTGATTTTGTCACTGATGAAAAATGAATGAATGAAAAATTAACGGCAAGCTTTTCTGTAGAATCGTTTCCTGTATAACATGTTGATTGAAAAGAAAGCGACAGTAACTTTGGTTGGGGAGGAAATGTTCAGAAAGCGTATCACTTATACACTGGGTTATATATGGTTATACAGGGTAGGTATATTTCTGTGTTAATACATATGGGTTCCCCGTACTCATTTTGGACAGGATATAAACAAATTTGGATTGACATATCGCCTAACTGGACCAGATATCAGCCTGGGTCCTGATAAGAATACGGGGCAGTTATAGCCATGTGTTTGTTTATCAGCAACATGGCAGAGCTTCCCCGTACTCTTATTGGACCAGTTTTCAACAGGAGTGCCTTTATTGTACAGTTCAGCAGCGGTCGATTTTAAACATGGTATGATTGGTATGGTACCGTCAAGGTAATAATAATGATACGGGGCAGTTATACTCATGTGTTTGTTATACAACATGGTATAGCTTTCCCGTAACATTATTGGACCTACTAGCCCTAGAGAGAGACAGAGAGAGAAAGAGAGAGAGACAGAGAGGGGGGGGGGGGGGAGAGAGACAGAGAGAGACAGAGACAGAGAGAGAGACAGAGAGAGAGAGAGAGGGAGAGACAGAGAGAGACATAGAGAGAGACAGAGACAGAGAGACAGAGAGACAGAGAGGGAGGGAGGCACAGATAGAGAGAGAGAGAGAGACAGAGAGATGCGCCTGCTTCTAGCCAAGCACAAAACAAACCCTCGGCCATGCGACTCACAAGCAGGGTTGCTATCAAATAAGCCACAGCATCCTCCCACCTGGTTCCAGGTCCTACTGTGTTTGCGGGGGAATCACGCCATGTCTTCACTTGGTGCATGGTGTGGCTTCCCCGTAACCTCATATGGCCTGTCAGCACCATTGCCAAGATGATTTACTATATTATGATGGTATCTTCACCTCATGTGAAGTCTGTGTGTGGCAACGGCTAGAGCGTTGGAGTCGGATTCAGTAGGTCTCGAGTTCGATACTCGCCATTCCCCGACCTTGTGCCATTGGGAAAGGCACTTTACAAGATATACCCACCATGGCGGTGGAGTGACGCCCAACGAGCCTCACGGTTAATCACATGGTCAAAAAGGGTGCCAAATCACCTACGGATTTGGTGCACCAGTGTGCCATCATCTGATGACGTTCGTTTATTTTCTGTGTTTCTCTAGGTCCACATGTGAAGCCAGGGTGGCACAGCTCCGACATATGACAGGTTCAGAGTTGGTCTCCCTCGCTGCATATGGGACCACCTAAAGGCAAATTAAGAAATCTATGATTCAAGGCAATTTTGAGAGGATTACAGACCCGGCAACTGCACACTTAACATGTAACAGCGGATTTTGTTTATAGTTTCCATTTATCCCCGGAAACTGTACATTTAACACGTAACAACAGCTTTTTAGTTTCCATATGTAGACCTGGGGCAATTGAGGTAACGAGATTCTTCTTAGGCCACTTCGTCAAAGCCTTATGTCTGTGGGGACCATGATCACACTTTAGAATAACCCATACATTACTCTTTATCGAACCAGTTACCAGTAATGTTGTGATAATTATATCGCCCAGCTAGAGCAGATATCAGCCTGGGTCCTGATGAGAATACGGGGCAGTTATAGCCATGTGTTTGTTTATCAGCAACATGGCATAACTTCCCCGTACTCTTATTGGGCGACTTATCAACAGTGATGTATTTATCATATAGTTTGCTATAGGCATAATGAAAACATAGTACAAAATGTATATGTTATATGTATCTGTCGAGGGTATGATATTGATACGAGGTAGTTATACTCATGTGTTTGTTCAACAACATGGTATAGCTTCCCCGTAACATTATTTGACCTACTAACAGCAACGTTTCAAGAGTAGTAACATGGCCTGAAGGACGATTTGGAGTATCTCGTATGTTGAACATATGTTCTTTAGTTGGGTTATAGGGATATATACGGAGAGAGATGGTTTATAGGTGCATAGTGTCTCCTCTTAAACACAATATTTTTGTGATAGTACACAATCTAGAGGACTATCGAAGTATCCCCGGCCTTGTGACTCATAAGCAGGATTACTATTAACTATGTATACTTCTCAGCATCCTCCCACCTGGTTCCGGGTCTTCCTGTGTTTGCGGGGGAATCACATCATGTCTACACTTGGTACATGGTGTGGCTTCCCCGTAACCTCAGGGGACCTGCCAGCATCGATGGCATGCAAGAGTAAATAAATATTTCATGATACAATGGAGATGGTGTGGAGAAGAAAGGAAAAGCAAAAAAAATGATAATACCTTATGAGGATTCGAAACAAGCTAATTTATTAAGTTAAATTAGTTTCCCTAGGTTCACATGTGGAGCCGGGGCAACTAAAACTCTGAGTTCTCTCTACTTCTGAGTTTTGTTTCCCCGGCTCTCTGTGGGACCACATATCTACACAAAAATAAGATAAGATATACATTGTATCTTCGGCAGCTTCTTTCTTAATTACGATGAATGGTACTTTTGCCTACTTTCTTATTGTTTTGCCTAGGTTCACATATTTTGCCGGGGCAATCAAATCTCTGCTTTTTTTAGTTTTTACTATTATAGCCCCGGTTCTATATATTGGACCAGGTGTCTGCAAATCAAAGCAAAGATAGTTACGGCATTTTCTTTCTTATTTTTTAATACATTTTCCCTAGGTTCACATATAGTGCCGGGGAAACAAAAACTCTGAGTTCCTCTACTTCAGAGTTTTGTTACCCCGGCTCTCTGTGGGACCAGGTGTCAGCAAATAAAATGAGCTATATCTTCGGTAGCGTTTTTTATATTTACGATGAATGGTACTTTTGGCTTCTTTTTTATTGTACTGTTTAAGTTCATTTCTATTAGCTTTAAGATTATTATCGCTCGAGCGCTCAAGCTCTTTATGGGACTACTTGTCAGCAAATCAGAGGGAAGATATCTACGGCATTTTTTGTCTCAATTAGAATTGTGTAATTTTATATATTTTAAAAATATTTTTCCTATGTTCACCTTTTTAAATAGGTTCACATGTACTGCCGGGGTAACCAAAGCTCTGACTTCTGAGTTTTGTTACCCCGGCTCTCTGTGGGACCACATATCTACACAAAAATAAGATGTATCTTCGGCAGCTTCTTTCTTAATTACGATGAATGGTACTTTTGCCTACTTTCTTATTGTTATGTCTAGGTTCACATATTTTGCCGAAGCAATCAAATCTCTGATTTTTTTTAGTTTTGACTATTATCACCCCGGCTCTATATGTTGGACCAGGTGTCTGCAAATCAAATTAAAGATATTTACGGCATTTTCTTTATCGATATCATTTATCAATATATTTTCCCTAGGTTCACATATAGTGCCGGGGAAACAAAAACTCTGAGTTCCTCTACTTCAGAGTTTTGTTGCCCAGGCTCTCTTTGGGACCACGTGTCAGCAAATAACATGATATATATATCTTCAGCAGCTTCTTTCTTATTGACGATGAATGGTACTTTCTACTTTTTTTATTGTTTTGTTTAGGTTCTATGTTGCGCCGGAAAAGTGAATACTCTCATTTTTTAGCTTTAGACTATTATCACCTCGGCTCTATATTCGACCAGGTGTCAGCAAATCGATCAAAGCAACTTTTTGATTGAAATAATCTTTTGTTATTTCCCTAGGTTCACATGTGGTGCCGGGGAAACAAAAACTCTGAGTTCTGCCAGCTTCAGAGTTTTGTTACCCCGGCTCTCTGTGGGACCACATGTCAGCAAATAAAAATATGTATATGTAAGACAAATAGTTTTAAGGATATAGATTTAAGACAAATTTCTTGACTGTTAAATCGATTTGTCATGGCCGTATTTTGTTTGTCTAGGTTCACATATAGTGCCGGGGCAACTAAAACTCTGAGTTCTCTCTGCTTTAGAGTTTTTTTACCCCGGCTCTGTATGGAACCGCGTACCTGCAGATAACTGAAGGAAATATGTCGTCCCTGACTGCCGTGTTTACAAACTCCGCTAGGTGGCAGTCATTAACCACAGCACCCCAAATGTGTCAGATTTACAGAAAATAGGATTAACCAATAAATGATAATAAACCAATAGGAAAAACCACGAGCTACAATAGAATAGAATACATAGTAAAAGGACAGAACAGAATAGATAAAAAGGAACAGAAAGGAACAAATTTTTCATTTCATGATGAAGAAAGGGATCATTTGATATATTGCTATATATGTCTAACATGTCTTATCTTGGTCCACTATAGTGTGCTGAGGAAATCGAGTTTATGTGTTCAGTTGTCCCCACATAGACTCGTTTCCTCAGCTCACTATGGGGGTCTTACTTCCAACGTGTTTGGAAAATGGAGTAGAAAGGAAGAGAATGCTGTACCCGATACAAACTTATATGATAAAGTAAAATATTACACATTGATAGATGTTATAAGCTAAATTGTACTCGCTGATTTTGTCACTGATGGAAAATGAATGAATGAAAAATTAACGGCAAGCTTTTCTGTAGATAACCGGTGCAATGGCATAGTGGGTAGAGTGTTCGCCTTGCATTCGGTAGGTCGTGAGTTCGATCCCCGGCCGAGTCATACCAGACTTTAAAAATGGTACATGCTGCTTTCTCTGCTTAGCACTCAGCATTCGAGAAAGAGTATGGAAGTTGAACACACACCACTACCAGTGGACTAGCCCCCTGCTGTAGTGATTGCTTTGTGTGGCCCAAGGGCTACTGAAACGAAGATGGGCACCGCCCTATGCGCCATCAGGCGCGGGAAGGACTTTAACTTTAACTAACTTTTCTGTAGAATCATTTCCTGTGTAACATGTTGATTGAAAAGAAAGCGACAGTAACTTTAGTTGGGGAGGAAATGTTCAGAAAGCGTATCACTTATACACTGGGTTATATATGGTTATACAGGGTAGGTATATTTCTGTGTTAATACATATGGGTTCCCCGTACTCATTTTGGACAGGATATAAACAAATTTTGATTGACATATCGCCTAACTGGACCAGATATCAGACTGTGTCATGATAAGAATACGGGGCAGTTATAGCCATGTGTTTGTTTATCAACATGGCATAACTTCCCCGTACTCTTATTGGGCGAATTATCAACAGTGGCCAACTTATCACATAGTTTGTCGAGGTTGTGATAATGATACGGGAAAGTTATACTCATGTGTTTGTTCAACGACATGGTATAGCTTTCCCGTAACATTATTGGACCTGATACAAGCAATATTGGCCTATTGGCAGGGTATGCCAAGAGAGAGAGAGAGAGAGGTGCGTCTTTCCGCCCGCCAAACAGATCTTAAGAATAGCATCCTATCTGAGGGCCCTTCGCCACATGAATGGACGGAGAGAGTACATGTACCTTTTGGCACTGTGCCTCATCATCCCCCACCTGGTTCCGGGTCCTACTGTGTTTGCGGGGGAATCACATCATGTCTCGCTTTATACATGGTGTGGCTTCCCCGTAACCTCATGGGACCTGTCAGCATCAATGTCCAGATGAAAAATATATCAGATGGTGTTTTTGATGCAGCCATAGACAGATATGTGTATGCATCAACAACCTGCAAACTTAAACTTTCTTCTACTATAGTGGTTCAATTATTTCTTAGGTTCACATGTGGTGCCGGGGTAACTAAAACTCTGAGTTCTATTTGCATCAGAGTTTTGTTACCTTGGCTCCGTATGGGACCACGTGTCTGCAGGTAAAAGGAAACATTTTAACGACGGCTCCTTTTTTGAGACGGCTCCTTTTTTTATTAAGTTATTAAGATAAAAGGTACTTTCGCCAATAGGATTAGAGTATCCATATTGATTCAAGACAGATCAGTTTATTGCTTCCATAGGTTTCAATGTGAAGCCGAGGTAATTAAAACTCTGAGTTCTCTCTACGTCAGAGTTTTGTTACCCGGCTCTATGTGGAACCAATTTCCTGCAATTAAAACAAATCTACGGCACTTTTGTTTTTGATTAGTTAGTTAAAGTCTAGAAACTCAAAATGCCCCTTTGTTGTTTATTTAACAATTTAAAGATACTTATGATTTTTCACCACGGGTTGGTTCACAGGTAAGGATTAGTACTGGGACAATTCAAACTGATTACGTTTCCTCGAATATCTATATTACTCTAGACAAATGATAATTAGAGGACACATTTACATTAATGGACATTCAGGCCATCACAGCCCTCTATCTCTTTCTACCTAATCCCAAACCTCTAAGAGAACAGAACAAATAAGGTTTTTGAGTAGTTTTTTTTTTCTTCCGTGGGCCCTGTGAAGATCTGGGGCGGCTAAGGTTATGAGTATTTTTGAAACGTCATAGCCTTCCCGCCTCAGATATTTACATGGTCGTCTTCCAGCTAAATCAAAATGCCCAATACAAACGGCTATGCGTGCATGATGAAAAAAAATCGACTTAAACATGTCTATCGGTAAAATTGGCTTACAAAAGAAAAAAAAAGCACGGATGGCATTATGCCACCAATTTATTACTAGTCTTAATCTTAATAAAGGTAGACATTATTGTTTCTCTAAGTAGTGTTAATGAGATACGTGTAATAACGCATACTTTCTTTATAAAATGCGATTTTTCAGGGTGCCGTCACTGCCTGCCGTACTCACACACGCCGCTAGGCGGCAGCCATTAGCAATGCGGACCGGATCTTTCTTTGCAAGCTAAGACCTCACCTGAACAAACAAACCTGATCTTGATTAATGATATCTTTCTTAATGATGCTTTATTAGTTGCATAATTAAGATATGATTAGATATACAATCTTTTTGGACCCCATTGTTGATGTTGTTTGCTATTCGTGTTATTGAACTACTGTTGCTCATAATCTAAGAGGTTTTATGTTTTCAGTTTTAGCATAAAGTCAACGTGATATATAATATCACGTTTTTTGTTGCAAAGTATTTGTGTTATACGAAAAGCGTCCCTAATGGGCGTTGTGGAATGAAATTTCTTCTGAAAGGATAACACTTCAGTACCATGGCTAATAACAACAACAACAGGGGTATTGTATTGTGGATGCGACTGTCATGCGAGGATTGGGTTACAGTCCCACAATCGACGCTGTCAACCGCCCTAACTTCAGGGAGAGAGTGCTACCATCATCTGGAAAGGTGGAAGGATGCATACTACTACTACTACTACTACTACTACTACTACTACTACTACTACTACTACTACTACTACTACTACTACTACGACTACTACTACTACTACTACTACTACTACTACTACTACTGTGTTGAATAATGACAATAGTGAAATGATTATCAAGAAGGACACCACGTGCTCACATAGACCATGGATAAGCTGTCTAATATTTCAATTGGAAACAATTGGGTATTTGTCTTGTCAATGTGCAGCTTTGATATATAATACATGTGAAGACGTGCTTACAGATATAAAACTGTGCTGTGGGAGTATGATGCAGAAAGACAGGTAGATATACTTAAGTAATCATTCCAATGTATTCACATGCCAGTTGATATTGCTTCGATTTTTTATCATATCCATTAATTGTCTGATCAGAAATGAATATATTGCGATCATGTAATCGGCACTGGATGATCTGCTTGGATATTTGTACTGCAAACAAGGTCACACACGTGTTATCGGTATGCAGCTTTTAAGAATATTTATTATATGAAGACGAGTTTTCAGATATACATCAAGAATACAAGTAGTCTTACGGACGATTTTTACTTACATATGAACTGAATCTAAAAATTCGGAATGATAATGTTCACATGCGCTCATTCAACATGTTTATCTGCTGATATTATTCTGTTGATATATATCATTGATAATGTGCAGTATGCTGAATGTTACTTTAGTATAGTATAGTGCTACATATTATATATATTGGCAGCTCTCAAAAGGCTGTGTTTCTAGCTATAACACTTAATCATGTGTTTCTTACCTTCTCTAGAATTTTAAACATCTGATGCAATGCAATATAGATATATGAAAAATTGTAGTCTCTGATTATGTAATGAATATTGATTGAATAAATGTATTATTGTAGCAACCATTTTTGTACTATTGTATTAAACAGAATTGACGTCTCATTACTATGTGAAATATATATATATAGAAATGAAAACAGACAACTTCATAAAATTCTAAATCACCAAACAAGTGCTTGAACCTTTTCACAAGGTGTAAAAATAAAACGGTGCTATATTTCAACCACTAAAATATAACATGCCAATACCTACTTTATGTTTGAGGGAAAACGTTCTGATAGCACAAAGCATTCAATAACTTGCTGTCACCTTGTTATAACTTGGCCATGGATCACAAACTGCCTTTGCATTCACTCACCTCTTTGTAAATGAGGCTGGATTGAGATAATAAGCATATTTGTATAGCTTTGGAGCAATCCTACTCACAACGAAGAAGAGAACAGTCAGACAGTAAAAAAAACAACCGAACATAACAGTCAAACAGCCAACTGAACACAACAATCAAGTTAACAAACAAACAACTAGAGAAATTAGGAAAAACCCAAAAGCTCCAGAGTAGCCTGTGTTTACACACAAGCTCTCGCTGGCTGGCGGCAATTGTAGGGCCGGCCGCTAGGGGCGTGATTTTAGTCAGGCTACACGGCAGAGGTGCCGAAGTCATCCCAGGTGCCTAGTTAGTACTTCTCGTCCGAGGCGGTTTGCAGACTTGTGTAGGTGTTCTCGTCCAGACTAGCCAGGTTGATGTAGTCCTGGGTAAGGGAAAATGAAAACAAAGAAAGATGTATGAGACAAATGATACGTGGACAATTGATCTTAGGAAACTGATTATGGAAGTGCACAAGATAAATATGATATACGACTATAAAAGCATAGACCACGCTGATCTAATGTATGGATGACATTCTCTCACAAGACTTTCCCGATGCCTGTTATTGGTTAGATTTCATTCTGTGTTGACTTTCAGGTCACATATTGTCAATAGATGGAGATTACTACTATTACAGTAAACCGATTTTTATAAAACTATTATATCAAAGAAGGCTAGCTTTTCACTATGGACAGGCATGGGCATGAATATGCGATTACACGTACATCTTCAGTCTCCATGAGTGAATCCAGAGTCCGCTGGATCTTCCGGAACTCTGGTCTCCGGGCGGGATCAGCATCCCAACAGCTCAACATTAGGGTGTAGCTAGAACAGTGCGATCAAGTTTGGATCTTATTCTCACATAAAGCATTTGGCTAATGCAAGCAAGTGATGTCGTTAGGTTGCCATGTATCCGTCATTCTACATTGAGTCGTGTACGAGTTAAGTCCGGCACCAATAAATTGATGAATTGGCTACCTAATTTTTCTCGCTAAAAATATTCCTGTATCAACATGATTAATGAGAAAGAAGAAACATATCTGACTCAAGCATTGCAAGCAGTTCAACTCACAGTTTGTCATCGCAGTGTTTAGGTTTGTCCATCCTGTATCCCTGCTGCACTCCGTCCATCACTTCTCGTTTGGACATACCGGGGTACGGGGTTGCACCTAAGCGGACATCACATGAACATCAGATTATAGTTGTTGTTTCTTACTTACTTTTGTAAAATATACCTGTCACCATTAGTAAACCCATCAACAGCACCTTAGCTGAATATTTCCCATGGTTGTATTTTTTATGTACCCATAGTGAGTCAATTAGCCTGATGATTGTTTTTTATTGGTATGACTTCATAAACTTACCGAGTGTGACGATCTCCCAGAGCAGCACTCCGAAGGCCCAGACGTCCGTCTTGGTGGTGTACTTCCGGTGGAACAGCGACTCGGGGGCCATCCAGCGGATAGGCAGGCGGGTCTGGGAATAATTTTATACAATGAATGGATGGCAAAAATGACAAAAACGCGGAATGTACAAACTACATACAAAAAAAAAACTTGTTGAACCAAGACGTCATTAAAACAACTGCAGTTTTAATTTTGCTAAAACAACTGCAGTTTTAATATTATCTGACTGTATTAACTGCAGGCAACAAGATACTGTTGGCTACCTTTAAGAGGAATGATAGATTCTTGGAAAGTGAGGAACTGCAGTGGAAACCTTAGTCGTCCTCTCGTACTCATCACCCTCCCGTGAGAAGCCGAAGTCAGACACCTTACAGGTCCGGTCTGCAGACACGAGCACGTTCCGGGTCGCCAGGTCACGGTGGATGATCTGAAATATGTATCTTCAATGTGTAATTTGACTTTCATTCTGGGTATTGGGATTGATTTTTCTATTAAGCACAAAAGTCAACAAGGTCACGGTTGAGGATCTGATAGTTTGAAAAAGCAAAACAAGTGTCATGTTTTAGATCGAAAAGTCACCTTTGTTTTACGTGTCATTCACTTATATCAAAACAAGATCACAAAGTACTGAACAGTCGTGAGTCATAATCAGGTATCTGGCTCATTTTCGACAATCTGTGTCAAAGGAGCTTAGAGCGAAGTCGTTACCGTCCACTGTCCTGATTCATAAAGGGTTGGTTATCTGTTATGTAGTCAGTGTGATCAAAGTATTTGTTACAATCCAGGTTTACTACTCACCTTCTTCGCTGACAGAAAGCTCATGCCCTTGGCCACGTCCCAA
Organism: Branchiostoma floridae; assembly: GCF_000003815.2. NCBI lineage: Eukaryota > Metazoa > Chordata > Leptocardii > Amphioxiformes > Branchiostomatidae > Branchiostoma > Branchiostoma floridae. Next base: position 13,227,172 of record NC_049995.1, read on the forward strand.
GCGAACTTAGTGAGGTCACGTGATGAGAGGGACTTGCTGCCGCCGTGTAAGTTCCCGTATGTTTGCTGGGTGCGGCTGGTGCGGAGGTTGGACTGGAGACTTCCTCCGGACACGTACTCAAGCAGCAGGTAGAACGGCTCTGGAAACAGGAAATATGACTTAAGAACGGCTCTAGAGACGAAGTGGTTATAAGTTGTCAGTAGTCTATAATGTTATATGACAACAAAATTACCGTTGGCATATCGGAGGACCCTTGTGTCACATGGAAACATTATGTGAGAGCTGTTAATATAAACCAATCACAGCAATGGTGAGGCCTATGAAGGGACGAACAGTTTTCTTTGACATATACAATTACGAAGCTGTAAGACTTTTCCACCAACCAGCATCAGTGCAGCATCCAAGAAACGACACAACGTTCGGGTGGGTCCCAAGGAGCTTCAGCACTGCCAGCTCCTTGAAGAATGCAGTTGAAGCAGTGGGACTCATTCCTAAAGAATACATAGCAGTATCTACAGTATGTTAAGTGCCACTTACTGCAAGAGATGGCGAACATAAAGTAGATCTTGATTTAAAACCTGGTTTCATTAAAGCAATAGATCAATGAATTAGCGTCGTTTGACGTCCATATGTTACTGTGCTCGGTATGATGACTACAAGTTACTAGTAATTACTGTCATATAAGTGAAGCTTTTATAATGATTAGTTCAAAATATAGATATGAAACCGATGACTTACCTTTCAGCTCCTTCGCGGCCACGACGGTTGTACCTACGCTTCCTGATATGTTCCAAGCTTCTGCCTTATAGACACATCCAAATTCTCCGTGTCCAAGTTCCTCTTTGATGGCTAACTGATTTCGGGGGAACTCAGAAGGTGTCTTCACATCTTCATACGCCCCATCTGATGCTAACTATAACATAACCAAGCTTTGTTAGAAAAGTGTACTCATATAGCATCTGTTGGAACCATAAGCTTGATGAGACTATGGAAAAATTGAAATAAATTCGAAGATTATTTACAAACAAAACGTTACTTTTTAACACGTGAAACTAACCAATACCTCTTTGTCGCTGCGTGCTGTCAGGCCCTGGTAGGTGTGGTCAGACTGTAAAGAAGCAGAAACACAAATTATTGAAAAATCTTTTATGATATTACACTTTTTAACAGAAAACAAATGCCCATACTTCCTCGATAGGTTACATATGAGACTATGAAATTTATCATTCTTTATGAGGCATATATACATTTACAAAGTGAAGGTAGAAGGATAGACATATTACATACATAAATTTGACATCAGTAAAATATGTAAAATGAAGGAAGTGAGATTTGCTGCACTCACTGACTGCCTATGAGGTATCCTCAGACTTTGATACCCGTCGTCTGCTTCACCTTGCTAAAAGAAAACAGAATGAAGATTTCATCAGTCATTCAAATTTAACATGTGAACATTTGAATATGTTGCAAATGTAACATCAATTCAAATTCATTTGCTAAATTTGATATCAACTGCAACAAAATAATCTAAAATACAGCCAAAGTACTTTTTAAAAATTTTGTCAATAGCATAAATGCATTCTCATCTTGAATCTAAAGCAATTCAAGCTATGCTTTCCGCTTAAGGCCAAAAAGAGGTATAAAACTTCTCTCTCACCACATGATCCAGATTTATGTTGTTTACATGATTTTCCACTGTTTTTTCTGAAATAACAATCATACGTTGTTAGTTAGACATGGAATTTTATTACAGATTTTGACTTGGTAACGTAATCATTCTTTAGGGGGGGGGGGGCTATCCCGCAACATACACATATCCCTACCTAATACTGTGAGGCATTCAGGAATGCCGCCGGATATCCACGAGGATGCTTCTGAGCTAAGTTCAATGAAGAGTGAATTTACACTTACTATTGGCTGCAGACTTCCTTCTCCTGGTAACAACCACTGCAACAGCGATGACAGCTAAAAGCACAATTACACATACTACAACCACTGCTATTATGATGGTGGTGGTATTGTCTCCACCAGGTCCTGTTGTAAGAAAACAGAGGTGGAAAGTCACTAACCATTGCAGACAAAATCTTAGTTGTAGATATACATTGTATATATATATATATAACATATAACGTTAATGTAAAAATAAAGTAGTATCGACACGTAGCGTTGTCATGGTTCTAACTTAATACAGACTTGTATTGGCATTAAACCGTACTACAGACACGTGCACAGAATATTTCTACAGTTCAAAGACAGTTCTCCGGGGTATCATCGGTACATACCTTGATTTTCGCACAGTAATCCAGAATACCCCGAAGGACAGCTGAAAACAACAATTGATGACATTATTTTCCACGACATCCCTTACGTAAAGGAAAAATACAGGAAAGACAAAATAGATATCCAATGGTATTTGGATATAAAGTATCATGTAGCGTTCTAGTTTTTCTCAAATTAGAAGACTTGACAAATGTACATGTATTTAAGGGATGAAGAATAACATCACAATAATATGTTTTTTTCTACATTCAAAGATAATAACGGACCAGATTACCTGACGTTGCAGATTGTATATCATAACGCTCCTCCTACATGTATCAACATGTAGTAAAATTGGAATATGTTTATCCCTATACTTTAGACTTTAATTGCCACAATGACTCACTGTTCTACTCTAGTAAAGGTCATCAAAACATGCACGCGACTAGTCTGTGACCAGAAAAGAATCTTTTGCCAGCAAACATTACTTACTCACAAACTCTGTCAAAGCCTTCTTCTCTGCATGTTCCATCATTCTCACAAAACCCAACATGGCACAGCTCTGCAAGCAAAGATGGTATTTTTTTTGTATTATTTGTAAACGGAATATTCATATTACATACAGCTATCTAAACTAAACATTAAACATGTACCTGTGCAATGGTGAGTATCAATTGTTAGCCTCAAACCTTATCCAACGTTGAAAAAAAACTATGCCGTTGTACTGCGGATTCAATAGACAGCTTTTTATGCAATTAAAGGGAGAAAACCCTTCTTGCATCTTAGTACAACTTTTTAAAGGATTGAGTTTGTGCTGCCGTACCCCTCACAGCATGGCCGTCGAAGTAAAGACCAGTGTCGTTGTCGAATTCTTCGAACATTTCGATCAGGTGGTGGTGTTCCATGTGATTGGGGAACGTTACTGTGTGCACCACGTACAAGCTGCCATCGAAGAAGCGTGTGATAGCCAGGCTGAGTACTGCTACCAGATGATCCCTGTAGAATTTCCGAATCTGGAAACATTTTAAACAGAAACGTGAGTAACATGATAACACGTATTTCCTGTGGCGGTAGTGCTTACTCTTATCGTAAAATGTGAAGAAATATTATATCTGAGAGAAAATATTGACTCACCTCTTTATCGAATCTGTTTGCTAATGTCTGGAAATCCACAGAGGCGCAGTCATCCAGCCCTGGACGCCAGTTTTCGCCGATCACCAACAGCTCGACCTCAAGGGTGTCAGACACTGCAAACCAAACCAGAATAAATTACGTCAATTTTAGAAAAATCTTAGACAATGTGATTTAAACTATTGACTACCTTGTATAACTATTCACAGGGCAATAAAGCACGATTTTAGGCCGCATTCGTATACTCCTGATCGGTTTAAATGTGTTTATTCTTATAACAGTTTACTGGTTCTCTTGAAGCTGAAATACAGTGCTGCCACCGAGGCTGGTCTACGACAGTCCGCTACCAAACAAATGTCCCTCAGTGCTTTTGATATTTTCCAAAGGAGGATAGGTATATCATATGTTATATCATATGTATCCTATTGCATCCCCAATTGCGTGCCCAATATCTATTGGTATGTGGTAAACACCTTGTGAATAATACGTGGTGACCAGAACAGAAAATGTCTAGTTATCAGTCTCAACAATTACTTTCAGAACTTCCAACAAAAGACATTGAGGAAGACCGAAACTACAAACTACAAAATGGTTCTCGACCAGCTGGGGAAATTAGCCTTAAGTAAGCAAAATAAAAAAAACTGGGCCAGAATCACCCTCAGTGAGTTGTGAAGGCTTGCCACTTGGCACGGGAGGATCTAAGTCTAAGTAACTAGGAATCGAAATCTTAATCACTGACATGGTTCACAGAATGTGCCGTTCCCCCTCCAGCCTCTCCGGCATATGCACTGTCCTTGTCCTTGACCTTGGCCTTGGATGGAGTCTGCGTGACGACTGCACTGACAAGACACAGCTGTGAACGGTAAACCTGGTCAGTACATCCGTGTGCTGCAATTGTCTGTCATGACATGTATCATTCGGTATATCTAACACTATATCATCAACCAATAGGAATACAATACTTCGTGCCACTTTAACGAAAACTCATTAGTCCATATTGTAAAACATACCTTTGCCAAATAAACTAGGTTTGTTATGTAGAATGGTGTCTGTAGACAAATGCGTTACTCATTTCATTTTGTTTTATAATTATATGCTTGGAGTTGGTTTGTAAAATTTCGGCATTAATTGTGCAAATTTGGTCCCAATTTACAATTAATCAATATCAAATTGTATCAAGCATTGCTTAAGCTATCAGCATACCAAGCTATCAGCATACCAAGAATCAATTTCTTGACTTATTCTCTTTCAAAGTCTTTAAATACACCCCTTATACTCTCTTTCCTCTTTCTCAGTTACATATATACATGTGACAACGTTGAAACTACTATATAATAATGGAATGCCTCACAGGTCAGGCTGACAGACTGGGTCTCGTCCACGGGGTTGGGAGTAGCGGTCACTGTCAGCTCGGGGGGATCTGGGGAGAGAACTATACTTTAGGACCTTTGTTTATAGTATATCAAAATCTGGCCCAATATTTTAAAGTACGGTGACTGACGTGAAAGCATTCATCCAAGAAAACGCCAAAAGACATTTGTGGACAAGGACATACATTTGTAAAGTACTCCAAACATTGTGTATTCAACTAATACAGTGAAATAAAATCAGTGTATATACTGATGAAACAAGATTGTTAGCAAGAATTTTACATAGTATGCAGTTTAACCTAGACTTGCATAACTATCATTTCATCTCCAATATACAAGAATAGGTCAGAAACCTTTCAAGGTCATTAAAATAACTACCCATCAACTTCGAATAAAGTCAATAGAGAGAGAGGCTGAGGTGACAGCTGATGATAATTGTATATCTCTCTACAACTGTAATTGTCAAACCTAATTTCATTGTCATGACATTCATCGCAAGAAACAAAATGGCTCTAAGAGGCAACTGTTGTGAACAATTTGTAAGGAGCAAGTTGATGACTCAGTTATTACACTACCAAAAATGATTTTGTCTTATTTTGCTTATCCCATGGACAATTCTTGTAGAAGGAAAAATATTCTTGCAGGAAGAAAATGTAGAAAAAAATTCAAGCAAAACGAGAAACTACAAAAATTATTTTAGACATTTAAGCAAAATCTTCTTATTTTTTCTTACAATGCAAGAAAAAAATTCTAGAAATTCTTGTTTTTTTCTAACCAGATTCAACTCTTAAGAAATACAAGAATTTTTTTTCTTCCAGGAAGATAAATTTTCTGTGAGGAAGCAAAACAAGATAAACAAGAAAAGGCATTTTGAGAAATACAAGAAAACAAATCTCAAATTTTCTCAAAAACTTAACAAGAAAAAATTTGCTTGCCCCATGGACAAGCACATTTTTCTAACATTTCTTAGGGACAGAATAATTTTCTTCCTGGAAGATAAATTTTCTGTGAGGAAGCCAAACAAGATAAACAAGAAAAAGCATTTTTGGTAGTGTATACAAAGCAGGACAGCCAGTGATCAGCGTTTTAGTAGACTGCAAGAAGTAATTTAAAAGTTTCAGGAATATTGATATTTGTGCAGCGCGAAGACACATGCGGCAGGCTTGTCTGTGTGTGGTAAACTGTCAAAGCTTACAATTCACGATGATCTCCAGTGTTACAGTTTTAGTCTCAGTTGTGCCCTTTTGATCGCTGAAAGCTTCACAGATGTAGGTGCCAGCACCGCTGCGGTTTACTTGTGGGAAAGTCAGGACATCGCTGTTCCATTCATCAGAACTGTTCGTGTTCTGTTTGGTCCACTTGTAACCAGCAGTAGGGTTGGCAACAGCTGAACACATGATGCTGACAGAATCTCCGTCTAACACGGTCACTGGTGAGGTTTGGTTCAGTGTTGGTGTGTCCAGATCTGAGCAGGTTTGTAGATTCCATTAAAGTTATAAATAAGGTTGAACTATAATGATATTTACCTTTGAATTTCATTTTTTATCTCAAACCTAGAGTCAAATCAAGATATGAATGTCAGTCAAAACCAAGTCCACAACTCACAGAGCACATCCACAGTGCTTGTAGCTGAGACAGATTGTCCAATGCCGTTGTCAGTTATACAGCTATATGTCCCTGAATGGCTCCTGTCCAGACTTGAGATCTGTAGAAGGTTTCCACTGATAGAACCAGCCGGGACAGGACCTGGATGTTTGCTCCATGTGAAGGTGGGAGAGGGGATTGCATCAGCAGTGCAGGTCAGGGTGAGAGGGTCCCCTTCTTTCTCTTCAGCAGAGATTGGTGTCACAAGTGTGTCTGTTGGTCCATCTAATTGCAGGCAGCCAGAATGCTTATTGTTCATGTCATTGCCATTTCTTTGAAACATTAGTCTTTTTACATTAGATAGCCAAAAAGGTCATTGTAATAAACTGATCAGACTTCTGGAGATCCTTGCTCACGGACAAGTGTACAAATAATTATATTAGGCCACAGCAAGTCAATTTTATGGATGACATCCTCTGCAGACTGCAAAAATAGTGCGATAGGGCAAAAAAAAAGATGGGGGAAAAACAAGGTGGCTACATTTTCAAAATAGGCACCATAAAGCTGTGATGACTGTTGTTAAAAGAATTAAAGGGACAAAACATGGTATCAGGACCAACAAGGATTTCATTCCTGTATTTAAGACATATACTGGTGTGGCAAAAGTGACACTAGTGTGGTAGACAGGCATCGCAAACAAAGTTGGTAACCACACTCATGGCTTCCATATTGGTGTCACTTTAACAACTATCCAATAAGTTTCATTTCTACATCTATAGTCCTGGGTACCTCGCAAGTGTCAATTCTACGAGTACAATTATTAGGCTACAGCACAATATATTTGCTCATCTTGGTACTTTATCGTCATGTTGACCATCCCTGCAGAAGAAAAAAATTTTTTTTCTTCTGAAATCAGGCGAAAATTGATGCGCGCGCTGATGTTATCCATAAAGTTTAAAGTGTATTGCCAATCCTTTTCCAAAGCTTGCTTAAAGGCTAACTGTGTGTAAAGCAACCTTAGCTGAGTTTATGAAGCCAATTGGGAAGATAAGCTACTTATGGATGTGCATCCTACTAAAACCCATTTAATTATCTTTACTTGCATTAGGTATGAATTCAAACGCACAGGTACTAGGTGGCATCATGTGTATGGGACCGTGCTTCATATCTATCCCAATATGCAGTATTACCAAGAAAGTAAACATAAAACGAGTCTACTCACACTGTACCACCAGACTGAGAGAGTCCGATCCATCCCCGACCAGGTTTGTAGCCGTACAGGTGTAGTCTCCTGCATCAGTCTTCTCCACACCTGAGATGGTCAGGCTGGGCGTGGTCAGGGTCCCACCTGTTGTCCTACCTGCCGTCACAGCTGGGCCGGTCCAGGTGAGCGCAGAGGCTGCTGGGACACCAGGTGAGTCCACAGTACAGGTGAGACTGTGGCTGGCTGTACCCAACAGTACTGTGGAGGTCGGCTGGGGGGACACGGTTACTGATGGGGCGGCTGGAATAAAGAATGAATCTACATTTGATTTAGCTTTTCTGTCTACTATAGGGATACTGTCAGCTACACTATTGTTAAACTTATGTTTGTATAACTGCCAAGTTCCGAATAGGAAAACGTTCCGTTTCATCTATAATAATTGTACAGACATTCTTCATACATTTGGCTGGTCAAAGATGCAAATTCAAACTTACCAAGAGTAGCTGAGCATGTTCTGCCCGGGTTCAGTGCCACACTTGTAGCTGTACAGGTGTAGGTTGTTCCCTCTGCTGTTACAGGTGCATTCACCTGGTTTACTGACTCCTGTGAAGTCCCAGCCGACTGACCATTCCCGTAAGTCCAGACCAGGTCCACAGCTGGGTTTCCCCCCTGCAGCTCACATCTCAAGACAACGTTGTTTCCTGACGTGGTCACTGTGCAAACGGGGTTTCCGTCTGGGGGGTCTGCAGAGGAGAGTTAATATAGCATGGAATTCATAAAATAAACTTTACCGTGGAGCTCTTGACCTTTACTTCTTAAGTATGTGAATTTAACTTAATTGATAATTTGATAACTATCGTATTCTTCAGAACAGTTATTATTGTTATTGGTTATTGGGTGGGCCGACAACATACTCTTTGCAGCCAGGGGCTGAATTGCGAGGAGCTTACAATAGGCGGGGCTAAATCGCAAGGGTCTGGAGCAGCTGCCATTCCGCGCCACTCAGGTGACCTCAATACGACTGTCGTAAGTGTCTGGAGCGAGCTGCCATTCGGCGCCACTCATGTGACCTCTATACGACAGTAATTGCCCCAGGTGCGGCCAAGGTAACGTAGGTTCTGAACCACTCACAATGCACCATCGCACGTGTGGCGGGTTCTTTAACGTGCCCGGGGTATGGCTCTCCACAGACACGGGATCTCCATTTAACGTCTTAGCCGAGGGACGGCCTAGCTTCGGCTAGGTACTCATTTTTTATCTGAGTAAAGTGAGGAAAGTCGTGTAAAGTGCCTTTCCCAAGGGCACAAGATCGGTAGCACGGCAGCCGGATTTGAACCAACCACCTCTCGGTCACGGGCCGAACACACTGTCGCTGCGCTACGTGGTCCCACTAACAGTGCCCACAAAAGGTTCAGACGGCCATTTACACCGTTACTATTAACTGTAATGCTAATAAGTCTCTACCAGACCCTTTACAGAACTTACATTGAACATCCACCACCAGTTGTGCTGAAGTTGAACATGCATTTGTTGCCGTGCAAGTGTACGTCCCTGCATCGCTCTGTGTGACAGGGTTCTTCCTCAGTGTTGCTCCTGCTGGTTCCCTAGTTCCATCTTTACTCCACTGTAAGGTGGGGGAGGCTGGGTCAGAGGTCACACTACACACAACACTCAGGTCATCGCCCTCTACTATAGTCACTGGGCTGCTGGGGGTCAGCTGGGGGGTACCTAGGTCTGTGGGTAAGAGACAAAGTTGCTGATTAAACATCATTCAGAAATGATGTACCGGTATTATACTTAGTCTATTTGCAGCAGTTGGGGCATGTCAAGGTCTGTGGGCAGGAGGAAATTGAGCAGATTAAACATGATTTTAAGAACGGGGTGTTACAGTAGTATAGTATTTGGATAATTAGCCCCCAATTTCTTTGAAAGAATCTATTAACTTGAAAATATTGAAATAAGGTCTTGAGTTGCGTTGCACCATCTATGTTATTGAGATAGCCTACAGTCTATGTTGCACTCACAGTTCACGCCCAGAGTCTCCCCACTGCTTGTCTGTGCATAGTCCGCACCCAGCACATTGGAGACAGTACAGGTGTAAGTCCCCGCTGGGTCCTGTCTACATCAGACAGAGTCAGCTGCGTACTGCCTGTTGCCAGCTGGGTGAACCACGTGGAAGGTGTAGGTGAAGGGTGTGGTTCCTGACGCCACACTACAGGTCAGCTGGACATCCTGGTTCTCGTTTTCACAGGTGGGGTTAGGGCTCATGGACAGGGTCGGGGTGCCGGGGGAATCTAGGGGGTGGGGTGTGTGTGGTCATATATAAGCGTCAAATTCACATTGTAATGACAACAGAAACTAACGGTAATATATTGATGTGCCTTCAACCTTTAAGCCACTAGATAGATACTGATTTGTTAAAAACACATGCAAGGAATGCAAAGCAAGCAGAAATTTTCCAAAGAAAACATGGTGAAGACTTAGAAAATGATTACCAACTACTTGCAGCTCAGGCTCCACCATTTCTGTAATACTGAAGTCACTCAAAGTAGCCTGACAGCTGTACATCCCATCGTCAGCCTGTGTTACTCGCTCAAGCAGGAGGAACCCGGTATCGTTGACTGAAGCCCGTCCTGTGTAGGCTGGACCTGCCGTTGATGTTCCTATGAGGTATTCAGCAACAACGACAACAGGTGATCCCTGTTTCCTCCATGTTGCTGTCCTTAGAGTCAAACTTCCAGTCAGGGTGACTCCACAGGACAGAGCAGACGTGCTTCCTGTCTGGATGTACACCACGGAGGCTACAGTATTGCATAAAAATGTGGTTCATGGTTATGATGCACTTTGATATTGTCTAACATCTGCCTAGATATAATTGTATTAGGATTTTGCGCATTGAAGAAAAAAAACAACCTTCCACCTAATCAACCTAAAGCTGAGGGTAAATGTTTTAGTTTAATCTATTTGCGATCATTCTTTACAGCCTATTCAACTTTCAATAGCATTTTTCAAATTGTAGAAAGATTTATCGCGCTGAAATACATTCCAAACTACTTATCTCAATAAGTAAAGATGAAATGATGATCATTTAGCTTTAAGGACACTAAAATAACAAAGATTGGGGACTTACAGTATCTACTTCTGAAGTTTTGCGTACATGACAGCAGTCAAAACTCTTAAATCTTACATCTTGAATTTCAAATTGTATGCTTAAATGAAACAATGCATGTTTTGCATTTCCCTTTATGTTTAACGATCTAACGAGCTACATTTGAAAAATACTATTTGAGTCAGACGTTTACGTGAAAATTTTAACATACAGCTTTATGTTGATTGCTAAAATAATGACTATATCTAATACTGGTTTGAATATTTTTTGGGAATATGAAGGAAATGAGAACGACGTTTTTTTTGTAGAACTTAAGCAACTATTTGATATCATGTTTCATCAACTATCTAACAAGCAGCAATGAGGATTGTGGGTAACTGATCTTGTTCAGGTCAACGTGACAAGTATCAAAGAAACGCAATATAACGTTACGTATAAACACACGAGTAGAAATGTATGCACAGAAATAACAACAACGTCGAAACCTTTGCCTTACCTGTTACCCAAATGCCAGGGGCACTTTTAACAACCCCTAAATTACATTTTTCTGCGTAGTTTCCAATCAATATTCAAAATATGATATATGCTAAGAATTTACTCATGCATGGTGTCGGTATGTCTTATTACATGTACTTCCTGTATAGGTTTAGGTGGGTCTATTAATGCAGTAACCAATGTCTGTAAAAAGTTAACCTATGTTTTTGTTAAATCAATAGATGTGGCATACCTTGAACAAGTCCTGTAGACAAAAGGAATCCACAAACAAGTCCAAAAAGTAACACGTCACCGTTTTGAGGTATCATGTTGGGTTGTTGACGGCGGAGTCAGCGATAATCTTTATGTGATTACTTCCGGGTAGAGTATTTGTGGACGCCGATTACGTACAATCCTACGAGTAACATTCGTCCACGCCAAAAGTGGATGACAGGCGCTAACACAGGAAGGCACGTCTATCAGACCGTTTGGTTAATGCCTAGGTTACACATAGCCGACTTTGGCTCCCGAACACTAGCCGACTCTTAGCCGACCCAAGTCGGCAGTAGTTCGGGAGTAGTCTGACCAGTTTAGGCCACGCCTATTATTTAGTGCCGAACATGTCCGAATGTTTTGAACATTTCAAAACATTCGGATGGAGCAGCCGAACACCAGCCGACTCAGCCGAACGCCAGCCGAACGCCAGCCGAACGCCAGCCGACTCAGCCGAACGCCAGCCGATTTAATACAGCCGACTAGCTCCCGAATCACTCCTAAACCATAGTCGGGAGAGAGTCGGGAGCCAAATTCGGCTATGTGTAACCTAGGCATGAGGAAGTCAGCGCACAGAAGGGCACAGCGTAAGTTTTGCCTCTGCGCAAAGCAGAGTTATTATTTGCGTATAAAATGACGGTATGCCTT